>NC_143536.1:9237135-9414635 GCF_031878675.1 Megascapheus bottae | reverse complement strand
CCTGTCCTCAGCCAAGTGTGTGGTGACACTGGCTGGCAGGGATTGTGACACAGCCTTGCCTGCTGCACTAAGCTGCACCCCCATTCCCAGTGTCACCCCGGGGCCCCTTCATGAGAGCTGACCGAGGCGGCCGGGGTGGCCGCAGGCCTCTCACCATCGGTGGGGTTGGCGAACTCCTTGGGCACGGCGGCCCCGTCCTCCAGCTCCACGGCCTCCAGGCCGGCGCGGACGCCCTCGATCTGGACCTCATGCTCCCCCGAGCCCGCGTCCTCCTCCGACCTGGCGCTCTCTCCCGTGCGGCGGAACTTCACCACTCTGCGGGGAAAGCCAGCTCAGCGCCATGGTGAGGGCCGGCTGGGGCGCCCGCGGCGGTGGGGGACAGTGCGCGCGCGTGCGCGTGGGCCTGCGTGTGGCACTGCTGCGGGTCCGCATCGGGGCTGCCACGCGCGGCAGGGCGACCTGCGCGCTGCTCAGTCCTGGGAGCCGACCTGTCCACGTCCTGTCCACGGGGCAGGCCGAGCCCACGAAGGGATGGTGATCTGGGACCCCTGTGTGGTTTGGAAGCCCCGCATGCCCAGCTTCACTTGGTGACCACCCGGGGGCACTGACACGGCTGTGGCGGCTGCCAGGCGGGGTCCTCCCACGGAACCCTTCAGAAATGAGGCCCACCGCCGCGTGGGACCCCCCGCACCTGCCTCGGGCCCCACCACCGGGTGGACCCTTCCTTCTACCTCGGCCCCTCCACTCCTCTGTCTGTTTGCTTTTTGCCAACACCAGATCTTACCAAATGTTCACTCAGTTTTGTTTTTTGCGGATTTTTTTCCCCAGTCCTATGGCTTGAGCTCAGGGCCTGAGCACTGTCCTTGGACTTTCTCAAGGCTAGAGCTCTACCACTTGAGCCTCAGCACCACTTCCAGCTTTGTCTATGTATGTGGCACCGAGGAATGGAACCTGGATCTTCATCCATGCTAGACAAGCACTCCACCACTAGACCAAACTCCTGGCCCCTCGAGTTTTGTGTTTTAATTTAAACTGGACGCCCATATCTTCTAATTGGAAGAATTCATATCAAAGTCTTCCTCCCTAGCTGGTGCTGGCTCATGCCTGTAATCCTAACTACTCAAGAGGCTGGGATCTAGGGATCACCCCGCTTGAATTCAGAGCCTGGACCCTGTCCCTGAGCCTCCTTGTGCTCAAGGCCACAGGGTCACTTCCAGTTTTTGAGTGGTTCATTGGAGATGAAAGTCTCCTGGAGACTTTTCTGCCCCCGCTGGCTTCAAACTGCCATCCTCAGATCTCAGCCTCCTGAGAAGCTAGGATGACAGGCCTGAGCTACTTTCTAGGCTAGCATCTTGCCATGTAAGCCACACATTCAGCCTTTCAGCTTGTTTTTTTTTTTTTTGCCACTCCTGGGCTTTGAAGTCAGGGTCTGGGCATTGTCCTTGGACTTTCTCAAGGCTAGAGCTCTACCAATTGAGCCACAGCACCATTTCTGGCTTTTTTTTCTATGTATGTGGTACTGAGGAATCAAACCCGGGTCTTCATGCATTCTAGGAAAGCACTCTACCACTAGGCTAAACTCCCGGCCTCAGCTTGTTTTTGAGATAAGGACTCATGCTTGCTTTGTTTGGGCCAACCTCTGCTAGTGATCTTCCTGTCTCCACCTCCTGAGTAGCAGGGATTACAGGTGTGTTCCACCCCCTGGAGGCCCTTAAGATATTTCATTTATTTTTTTTTACTGTTTTTTTAAGGTTTCCCTATGATGTTGTGATGTTATTTCTTGAGACTCTGAAGGCAGCTTTTGTTTTCTTTCTTTTTTTTCTTCTTTTTTTGCCAGTCCTGGGGCTTGAACTCAGGGCCTGGGCACTGTCCTTGGACACATTTTGCTCAAGGCTAGTGCTCTGCCACTTGAGCCACAGCGCCACTTCTGGCGTTTTCTTTGTATGTGCCTGAGGAATCAAACCCAGGGCTTCGTGGATGCTGGGCGAGCACATTACCACTAGACCACACTCTTGGCCCCCAGCTTTGGTTCTTCTGAGCAGAACTTTCTTCCTAAAGGACTCAGAAGTAAAATTACCTGTTTGGCTAGGTGCTTATGGCTCACACCTATAAACCTAGCTACTCAGGAGGCTGAGATCTGAGAGTCACAGTTTGAAGCCAGCCTGGGCAGGAAAGTCCATGAGACTCTTCATCTCTAATCAACCAGCAGAAAGCTGCAAGTGGCTTTGTGATAGAGTGCCAGCCTTGAGTGAAAAAGCTAAGAGAGATCATCCAGGTCCTGAGTTCATAACCCCCCCCCACACACACACAATTACCTATGTGCTCTGTCCTCCTGTCCCTGGGGGGAGAGGAGGTACCAGCATCAGAGACAGATGTGTTCTGCCCTCAATCCGCCAGGGGGCAGCAGGGTCCTGGGTTTTGTGAGATTTTGACTGTTGTGGAGTGTCCGGGACTTGAACCACACAGGGGCTATGTGAGCAGCTAGAGCACAAATCTGAAAAGTGCATTTTTTTTTTTTTTGTCAATCATGGGGCTTGGACTCAAGGCCTGGGAACCGTTTTTGAGATTCTTTTTTTTAAAGCTAGCACTCTACCACTTTCACCCACAGCGCCTCTTCTGGCCTTTCCTGAGGAATCAAACCCACCAACAGCCAGACATAGTAGTGTACACCTGTCATCCAGCTACTCAGGAGGCAGAGGGAGGAAGATTTAGGTCTGGTACCCAGCCCCAGGTCAAAACCTGAGACCTTATCTGATGTGGCTTGTGGTAGAACACTTGAGGTTCCGAGTTCAAATCTCAGCACCAGCTTTTTTTTTTTTAGAGATTTTATTTTGAATTTGATTTAATTTTTAGATTCTATAATTAAGCTCAGAGCCTTGTGTTCACTGACAAATGTTTAACTGCTTGAGCCATGCCCCAGCCCTTTCTGTGTTAGTTATACTTGAAGTAGGATCTCTATGTCCAGGCTAGCCTTGGCCTTTATCCTCATACATCTGCTTCCCTGTGTTGCTGGGAATGACAGGTGCCCAGCTTTTGTGCCACCTCTCACAGGTGAAGTTACATGTGTGCACCACTACACACAGCCATAGGTTGAGTTGGAGTCTCAAGAACTTTTGTGCCCAGGCTGGTCTCAAACTGCAATCTGCCTGGTCACCACAGAAATATTACAGACTTGCACCAGCCACCCTGCCCAGTGCGAAACTTCCCATCTAAAACTGTGCCCTGCTATCTGGCCTCCAAAATTCCATCTGAATTCTATTGGTGCAAAAAAAATTGCTTTTAAAGAGATATGGATTCGTGAGTTTAAACCTTAATACTCCCTGCCCTCCCCAAATAAATTGAGTAAAAGTGAATAATAGTGTGTAGACATTATAAAACAAGCTTCAGACACTCTGGGTGTGGGTAAAGTCTAGAATCTGCTCAGTTAGGGACCATGTGGAATTGTTCCCAGTGAGAGGACCGCAAAAAACTGGGCTCCCTGACCCCTAAGTCAAAAACATCTGTCTCCAGGTTGGAAACACAGAAAATTACTAGGGGAGTGAAGGCAGAGTGGCACTGACATACTTTATCGATGCATTTTTAGAGATGGAGGGAAGCTGGGAAGATCGGCCTGAACTCTGAGGAAGGCGTGGTGGACAGCCTTGACCCGGGCCTGTTGAACTTCCTTTGCCAACTCTGCAACCTCTTTTGTGTGTGTGTAAAGGTAATGTGTGATGTCTTTCCCAATTGCATTGCCTTGCTGGCAATTGACTAGGCACAGATAGGCCAGGTTCCGGTGCAAATGGTGCCTGGTATGGTTTACAGGTTGTAAAGTGATACTTCATTTTGGTTTTCTATTTCGTTGATTTATCAATAGCGCTGGGGTTTTGAACTCAGGGCTTCACATTTGCTAGGCAGGTGCTCTACTGCTTGAGTCGCTCTTCCAGCTCTGGTTATTTAGAGAATTGGGTCTTGGGTTTGTTTTTTGTTTTGTTTTGGTCCAGATGGATCTAGACTTCGAGTCCTCCTATGTGCTATCATCACCAGTGCTGGGATGGCAGAGGCGAGGCACACTACACTGGACTCTTTCTGTGGAGATGAGAGTCCATTTATTTACTTATTATTCTTTTTGCCTTAACTGGCCTTGAACCATGATCCTCCAGATCTCACCCTCCTGAATAGGAGCCACTGTGCTTGGGATTAACCCTTTCTGCCCCCCCCCTTTTCCCACATGAGGACACTGAGGCACCCAGGGCAGCTGGGAGCTTGCCCATGGCCACACAGCTCGCTCAAGATCCCACAAAGGTTCTGCCAAGCTCCCAGCTATACCCCTGCGTGGCTAAGCGGTGGGGCGTGGCTAAGGGATGGGGCGTGGTTATGTGGTGGGTGTGGCTAAACGACAGGCGTGACTTAGCAACGGGCGTGGTGAAATGTTGGACGAGGCTAAGCCAAGGTTTGGCCGGGAGGCGGTGGGCGTGGCCGTGTGGTGGGCGTGGCCGCGCGGTGGGCGTGGCCGCGTGGTCGCTAGGTCCATCGACGGACCTGGGTCCCAATCAGCAGAGCCGTGTGGTTGGTCACCGAGTCCAGATGGACGAGAAACTGCCTCCCCTTGGTTTGAGGTCCATCAGTGGGGCTCGGTGTGCCGAGCGGGGTTCGGTGTTCGTATGAACGACGGCGGTGTCTGTTTCGGGGGTTCTTGGCCCCTGGGCTCTGGAGGCGGGTTGGCAGACACTGCGGTTCGTGCAGTGCGGGCAGTGGGTTTGCAGGGCACGGGGAGGACGCTCGGGCTCACCCGCCCGGTGCCCTGCGGCGTGGAGCTGCCTCCCCCCACACCCGCCCACCGCCCCACGCACCTCCTGCCTTGAGCTCTGAGATGGCTTAGCACGCTCAGGGGTGGGGTTTTGTTGGGGTCAGTACTGGACCTCGAACTCAGGACCCCTTGTGTTCTACCAGTCAGGCTAGCACCCCACTCCTGCCAGCTTCTGTCTTTATTTTATTCTATTTTTGCCAGTCCTGGGGCTTGAACTCAGGGCCTGAGCACTGTCCTTGGGCTTTCTCAAGGCTAGAGCACTACCACTTGAGCAATACCAACATTTCTGGCTTTTTCTATGTATACAGTGCTGAGGACTTGAACCCGGGTCTTCATGCATGTTAAGCAAACACTCTACCACTAGGCCAAACTCCTAGGCCTTCTGTCTTTATTTTTATTTTATTTTTATTAGTTGGTTGGTTGATTAGTTGTGGGGCTTGAACTCAGGGGTCTGGGCACTGTCCCTGAGCATTTTTTGCTCAAGGCTAGTACTCTACCACTTGAGCCACAGCTTCATTTCTGACTTTTTGGTGGCTAATTGGAGATAAGAGTGTCACAGACTTTCTTGCCCAGGCTGGCTTGGAGCTGTGATCCTCAGATCTCAGCTGCCTGGGTAAGCTAGGATTACAGGCATAAGTCACCAGCATCTCGAATCATTGTTTCTTTCTTAAGGCTTGTCTTCAATTGGAAATGAAAAAGAGACCTTTGATATTAAATTGTGCCCAGACTATGTTTTATACCTAGACTATGTTTTGAATCAGCTGGGTTCCTAAAAATATTTATCAATGACATGAGCCAAGATTTGTTAAGGGGTAGGGAGGGAAGGTTAATATGAAATAAAAAGCAAATAGCACTAGCATATGTTAATATATAAGGGCAAAAGCAGGCTGGCTCTTCTCACATATTTCTTGGCATCTGTTGTATGTATTTTTTATATATAGTTACCAAAATAGTTAAGAACATTTCTTTTACATAATTTTGTTAATTAAGGAAAAGAATAACTTGAGAAAATAGATGTCAACATAAAGATCTTACATGCACTATCAACCCTTTAGCATCTTTGGCTTGATTAGGGTAGGCTGTTATGCTTTGATTTTGTGGTTGTTGGTAATGGGGTTTGAACTCAGGGCATCATAGTTAATATGTAGACCCTCTACCACTTGAGCTACACCTCCAGCCCTATTTCTGCTCTAGTTATTTTGAATGAAGGTCTTGCTTCCTGCCTAGAATTGGGCCTGGACCTCGATCCTCCTGTTTTTCACTTCCTACCATTGCTGGGATAACAGGTGTGTGCTGTTGTGTTCCTCTTCTTCCATAGAGATGCAGAGGGAGGTCAGTCCTTGAGTTTGAACTCAGGGCCTGGGCACTGTCCCTGATTTTCTTTTGCTCAAGGTTAACACTCTACCATTTGAGTCACAGCACCAATTCTGGCTTTTTCTGCATATGTGGTACTGAGGAATTGAACCCAAGGCTTCATGCATGCTAGGCAAGCACTCTACCACTGAGCCACGTTTCCAGCCCTGCTATTAAACTTTGATCTCAGTTTTCTGTCTTTTCATCTGAGCTTCTGAATCCAGTTTCCTGAGTTCACAAGTCTATTACACAGAACAAGAAGCTTAAACTGAGCTGATTGTCATAGAGTCGCACTTAGAGTTCTGCATGAAGACAGATAATCCACCATGGTGGGGGTGAGGGGGTGGGGGGAGTCCAGTTGTGAACTGATTGACTCAGGTGTGAACCACCTAAGCCACACTCTATAGTAGCTATGTGGCCTTGGGTGGGTTACTTTACCTCTCTCAATCTCTGTTTCCCCAATATTGAAGGGAGATGGTAATTCCTGCCTCTCAGGTTGCCATGGAGATGAAGAAGTCACCAGAGAGCCCGGAAAAGATGGGCACAATTCCTTGGTTATTTCGATAAGTGTTGACAGAGGGCTGGCTGAGTACTGAGTATGGAGACAGAGGGGACAGAGAGACAAAGAAAAGATGGTCCTTGTTGACCGTGGAGGAGATGCTGCCCCAACTGGGGAGTTGGGGAAGAGGCATGGCTGATCTATAAACAGACTGTGTGTGTGTGTGTGTGTGTGTGTGTGTGTGTGTGTGTGTGTGTGTGTACTAGGGCTTGAACTCAAGGCTTTCCTGCTCTTGCTTGGCTTTTCTGCTCAAGGCTGACACTCTACCTCTTGAGCCACATGTCTACTTCTGGCCTTTTGCTGGGACTAACTTCAAACTGCTTATTGAGTAGCTAGGATTACAGGTTTGAGCCACTGGCTCTTGACTATACATTAAAATTTAAATGTCCACATATTGCTAGTGTCTACCATAGTGGGCAGTGCAACTCTGATTGTTGGGGCTGAGAATTCAGCTTAGTGGTACAGTGCTTGCCTAGCATGTGTGAAGCCCTGGGTTTGATTTTAGGTACCAAATAAACAGAAAAGGCCAGAAGTACATTGTGGCTCAAGTGGTAGAGCACTAGCCTTGAGAATGGAGAGGCTCAGGGACAGTGCATAGGCCTTGAGTTCAAGCCCCAGGACTGGCAGTTGTAGTATCCAAGTGGGTGGATGGGTGGGTGAATGGGTGAGTGGATGTATAAGTAGCTGGATAGAAGGATGTAGGTGGGTGGATGGATGGATAGGTTAATGAAGGGACAGATGGATGGATGGACAGATGTGTAGGTAGATAGATGGAAGGATGGGTAGATGGGTGGATGGATGGATGAATGGGTGGATGGATAGGTCTGTCAATGAGCACACAAACAATTGTAGACATTCATGATTAGAGCTACAAGAAGTCATGAGGGCTGAGGCTCCAGCTAGGTGAATGAATGCTGGCCTAGCATTTGCACAAAGACATCCAGAACAGTAGATGTGATGCCAAAGCGCAGCAGTCCAGATCTCCTGTGTAAGCTGGTGGCTCTGAGGACAACAGAGACATGGGGGGGGGGTGCCCGAGGGCTCAAAAGAACCACCCCAGAGCTGTGTGAAGGCCCCCAAGATCAAGAATGCAGTGTCTCCCCAGGGACCTCATCCCTTCGCCTCCCCACCCCTAAAACTGCTGAATGATTTGTGTGATCTATTAACACTTGACCTCCCACAGGACTATGTCTGTTCCATCGCTCTCCCAGGCACTCTGAATTATTTTTTTTAATCATATTGTTCTCAGGAAGTCTGTCACTTGCAATCTGTGCATAATATATGCAAGATATGGTTTAAAAAATATCTAAGTCGTGATTTGTAACCCACTCAGACTCACAAAGCTTTTCACTTATGCCTCCTTTTTTATAAATTGAAGTCAATACATTTCAGGGATTCTTTTTGGCTCCATTCAAATGCAGTTGGAGGCTTTCAAATGGAGTCCAGCAATAATGAACCTACATATTCAGATTTTACAAATGATGTTTCAGATGTCACAAGCACGATAATAGTGATGCAACAATAAATAGCTAATTCTGTTAGATGTCTTATGCTTGATCAAGTATGTAGCACATTTATCTATTTTTGCAGTGCTGGGGAATGAAACCCAGGGCCTTGTGCATGCTAGCTAGGCAAATACTCTTACCACTGAGCTATCCCCACAACCCTCAGTATATCTCAGATTTATCTCATTTGGTCTTCAAAATAGCCATCTGAAACATGTACTATTATGATTGCAATTTTGTTTAATTTTGGTGGTAGGGATCAGATCTAGGGCCTTAAGTAAGCCAAACACATACTATCCTCTGAGCTATACTGCCAGCCTCACCATACCAATTTTCTAACTAGGGAAGAAAACACAGAAAGGTTGATGTGCTTACTTACATTACTTGGCTGAAAGTAACAGTCAAGATTAGGGCTCAAGTCTGACTCAGAGCCAATATCCTTGAGCAGTAAACAATTTCATCTTTCTAATAAATTATATATATATATATGACATCAAAAAGAATAATGAAGCCACGAGCTGGTGGCTTGTGCCTGTCATCCTAGCTATTTAAGAGGCTGAGATCTGAGGATCACAGTTCAAAGCCAGCCCAGGCAGACAAGTCTCAGAGACACTTATCTCCAATTAATCAGCAAAAAGCTAGATTGGAGCTTTGGCTCAAGTGGTAGAGAGCCATCCTTGAATGTAAACACCAATTGAGAGCATAAGGCCCCTAGTTTAAGTCTCCATACCTGAAAAGGGGTAAACAAAGATTACATTTTCTTAGAAATTCTATTGCTATTCAGGAAATGAAATCTAGCATAGTTTAAAAGAAAGTAGTATGCCATGCTTAAGAGATTTTCATTCAGACATTTGCCTTTTTATATATTCCTGAGCCAATATCGGGGTCACATAACCAGGGATCCATTCTCATGTGTGAGCTACAGCAGTCTATTCATCTGTGGATCAATTACTAGGAGCTTCAAAGTGACATTTGAATTAATTAAAAAATTTCAAATGGACGCAAAGTTTACACCAATGGTGAAGTTATCACTTAGTAACAGCCAGAGCCTCCAGAAAACTACCAGGCACCCCAGAAGTCACTTGGGACAAATCCTCAGAGCAAAACACACCTTTTTTTTAAGTCAAAAAAAAATCCACAGCTACTAACAATAACACATCCTTCCAGTTCAACAGCATCCAACAAACACAAATGGAGTCTACTGTCCAAGTGACTAGTGGTTCTAAAAGTGGACACAGAATGCTTCCCCCCAACCCACCCCCTGCAAAGAAAAAAAAGAGTAAAACATTCTTTTTCCATGCTCCCTCTTTTACTTTTGGAATTTGCTTAAAAGAATCACCATCTGCTTGTGAGACGAGGAAGGAAAAAAAAAATCCGGAAGACTTCCCCTTCCCCTCTGCCCCTGTCCTTTCTCCCTTTGCCTGGAGTATTTTCCTGAACCAACTCTCCCAGGGTGATCTTCACATTTCATTCAGAAGAAGGGGAGCGGTTTCTGGCAGCCCCCCCTCTCCCCAGCTCTCTCATGCACACACTCCATAAACAGCAGCACTTTGCCCCAGCCTGTCTTCTCCAAGGGAAAGAATCTCAGCTTTTGTTCCCCCCTCTCAAGAAACCCCTTTGCCACCTGGTATCATTCCTTTCCAAAAGACCTTGCAGAAGAAGGTGTGGGGGGGGGAGGGAGTGGGGGGGGGTGGGAAGCAGGAATCTCTCAGCCTCGGAGAAGGGCTGAAAGGAACTATGTCATGCGTTCCCTCATCAATTCTGTCCACATTCCCAATCGGCAGCCCAGCCTCTCTTAAAAGCACCGCTCTTCACGTCTCTTTTTAAGAATGGGAAAGCAATTAAAACAAAAACAAAGAGGCGGGGGGCACACGACCCCCCCACCCCACACGGCTCCCCTTCATCAGGATCAGATAGATATATGAATATAAAATCCCCAATCCCTGTGAGCCAGTGGAGCAGACGCGGTGCCCCTGGGTTAGGAAAATGGCTTGTCTGCGCCAGGCCTCCCTCCTTCCCCCGCCAGCCAGCCGGGGAGCGCGGGCATGCCAGGGGCTGGCGGGGAGACCCACACGTACCCCCGCTGCTTTGCAGCTTGTGGGCCTTTTTTTGGGGGGGGGTGGGTTGAGAGGCTGTGTGTCCATCGCTCTCCCACCCCATGGTACTCACGGCAGCTGCCGGAGCTGGAACAAGTCTTCCTCCATGGCCGCGCTGCGCGGGGGGCGCCCTGCTCATGGCTCACATCGTGGCTCCGGAGCGGTGAGCTTCAGCACCGGGCGTCTGGACAGCTCCTGGCGGCCGCGCAGGAGACAAAGCTGCCACCGCGGGGAGCTCGGGCAGAGTGGGCGGGGAGGAGGAGGAGGACGAGGAGGAGGAGGACCAGGAGGAGGAGGAGGGCCCAGAAAGCTGCGCGGGGAGGGGCGGGGGGGGGTGGGGAGCGCCCTTCTGTTCAGAGATTGTGCAGTGTCTCTGTGGTCGCTGGGGGCTCCCCGGAGCTGCCTCCAGTGTGCAACAGCCTGGGAAATGGCTGTCGAGACACCCGACTGTGTCTTGGGCTCTCTGATGCACCCCTGAATGTTTATTCGTACAGGGATTTATTAATGTTCTCAATCTCTCAAAACCCAGGTTGCTGTGGCAAATATAGGGTATGGTCCAGATAGACAGATAGATAGGTAGATAGGTAGATAGATAGGTTAGATAGATAGATAGATAGATAGATAGATAGATAGATAGATAGATAGATAGATAGATAGATAGATAGATAGATAGATAGATAGATAGATAGATAGGTAGATAGGTAGGTAGGTAGGTAGGTAGGTAGGTAGATAGGTAGGTAGGTAGATAGGTAGGTAGGTAGATAGGTAGGTAGGTAGGTAGGTAGGTAGGTAGGTAGGTAGATAGATAGATAGATAGATAGATAGATAGATAGATAGATGGATGGATGGATGGATGGACAGATAGATTGTGGGTGTGCGTGAAAGTCTTGTTCAGTAAGCACCTGCTGTGCACTGCCATCAGCTCTTTTATGGTAGAAGAAATGGGACCCGGTATTGTTATCCTGGAATAGAAGGTCTGGTGGCATGAATGGGGAGAACCATGAGTGTTTGGTAAGAGAAGCTCAGCACGGTGGCTCACACCTGTCATCCTAACTACTCCAGAGGCTGAGATCTGAGGATCATGGTTTCAAAGCCAGCCCAGGTAGGAAAAGTCTGTGAGGCTCTTATATCCAATTAACCAGTAAAAAGTGGGAGATGGAGTTGTGGCTCACCTGGTAGAGTGCTAACATGGAGCAAAAAAAAGCTCATGGGGGCTGGGAGTTTGGCCTAGTGGTAGAGTGCTTGCCTAGCATGCACAAAGACCTGGGTTCGATTCTTTGGTACCACATACTTAGAAAAAGCCAGAAGTGGTGCTGAGGCTCAAGTGGTAGAGCTCTAGCCTTGAGAAAAATCCAAGGACAGTGTTCAGGCCCTGAGCTTAAGCCCAGGACTGGAAAAAATAAATAAAAAAAAAAAAGCTTAGAGACAGTGACCAGGCCATGAGTTCAAGCTCCAGGACCATTTCACACATACAAAAGCAAAGACTCCAAATTTAAAATACCCAAAGGATTTTAACAGACCTTTCTTTCTTTCTTCAGGGCCTGAGCACTGTCCCCTAAGCCTTTTTTTTTTTTTGGCTAGTCCTGGGCTTGGGCTCAGGGCCTGAGCACTGTCTTTGGACTTTCTCAAGGCTAGAGCTCTACCACTTAAGCCTCAGCACCATTTCCAGCTTTTTTAGATGTATGTGGTACTGAGGAATCGAACCCTGGTCTTTGTGCATGCTAGGCAAGCACTCTACCACTAGCCCAAACTCCTGGCGCCTCCCCTAAGCCTTTTTTGAGCTCAAGGCTAGAGTTGCACTGCTTGTGCCAAAGTGCCACTTTTAGCTTTTTCTGAGTAGTTAAAGAGTGTCACAGACTTTTGTGCTTGGGCTGGCCTTGAACCATGATCCTCAGATCTCAGCCTCCTGAGTAATCAGGATGACAAATGAGCCACTGGTGCCTGGCTAAACATATTTTTTCAAAGAAAATATATCAATGATCAATATGTGTATGATAAGCTGCTCACTCAATATCTTGTCATCCAGACATTGCAAATCAAAGTTCTCAGGAGATTCCACTTCACACTTGCTGGAGTGGCTAGAGGAAAGACAGATAAGTAGTGTTGGTGAAGAGAGGGACAGCCTGGAGCACTTGTCAAACAATGTAAATGTAAATGATGAGCCAAGAGTTTGGCCTAGTGGTAGAGTGCTTGCCTAGCATGCATGAAGACCCAGGTTTGATTCCTCAGTATCACATACATAGAAAAAGCTGAAAGTAGTGCTATGGCTCAAGTGGTAGAGCTCTAGCCTTAAAAAAGCTCAAGGACAATGCCCAGGCCCTGAATTCAAGCCCCACGACTGGCAAAAAAAAAACAAAAACAAAAACTTAAATCATAAGGTGAACACATCGCTCAGCAACTCAACTCCTAAAGATATCTCCCAAGAGAAATAAAAGCAAGCTTTCCTGAGATGGCATGCAAATGTTTACAGCATCGTGACTCAAAATATTAGAAACCAACCAAGCATTTGCCTAGGAATAAACACATATAGTACATCCAAGTATTGTGTGGAATATTATGTCTATAAAAAGAGATGGAGTATTATCATGTGGATAAAACTGAGAAACCTTGCATTAAGGGAAACAAGTCAGGCACACAGTCTATAATTTCATTCCTATAAAAAAGTGCACAAAAAAAATCCCTAGAGACAAGAAGAAGCAAGGAGAGAGATGGTTCTTGGAGGGGCAGAAGCACCAGGAACCAACAACTAATGCATAGTGAACAAAATGTTCTAAAATTAGCTCTGAACATTTCATAACCCCAAGACGATACCAAAACAACACATTGTATGGTGCATTTGACATGGGTGAACTGGAGCATTAAGGCTGGTTTTTTAAAAATCCAATAACAGTTCGAATTCAGTTCAAACATTTAAGCGAAGAGCTTTCATGTAAGAGGATTATGGGTTCCTTAGGGAAGGGAGGGGGCAGCTTTTCCCCTGGGTTTGCCTCCCCCCCATCTCTTCACTCCACTCTAAGCTGCCAGCGGCCTGAAGCAAGCTCTTGCAAGCCATTGTGTCCTCAGTATCTGCTCTAGCAGCTTTCTAGGAGCACTCCCTGGAAGCTGGGAACACAGTTCTTATGAGAATCATTAACTGCCTTCATTTGTTCTTTGCTTTCTCAGAAGCACCAGCATCTTTCTCTTAAAGCAGTGGTTTTCAGTGTGTGTGTGGGCATCCTGGAGAGTTTTAAGTACACACACATGGCCAGGCCACCTCTCCGGCATGGAGTGTCTGATTCCTCAGGTGTCAAGTGAGGTCTGGGGGTGTCCAGGTGATCAATTGATCAGGGCCAGCCTCAGAATTCCTGATCTAAATTGATAAAGAGAAATATGGCCTGTAAACTGTTTTAACTCCAATCTGAGGCATCCCTGGCACATAGGGATATTATAAAGGCAGCGACTCCAGCCAACCACATCCTCTGTCTAGAAAATGGGGATGTGCCAAAAGCCAACCGGGCCAGGTGCCAGTGGCTCATGCTTATGATCTTAGCTACTCAAGAGGATGATATCTGAGGACTGGTTTGAAGCCAGACTAGGCAGGAAAGCCCAGGCGATTCTTATCAGAGGTGTGACCCAAGTGGTAGAGCAAAAGCTAAGGGACAGGACGCAGGCCCGAGTTCAAGGCCCAGTAAGTGCACAAAAGCAGATGAAATGATAAAAACAAAACAAAACAAGAAACAGCCAGATGTGCTTTACTTCACACCAGGGTGAGGCGCTCTGATGTTCCCCTATCTGATTCTTTTCTTCCTGTTGTTGGTCCTGGGACTTGAACTCAGCCTGGGTGCTGTCCCTGAGCTCTTCCGATCAAGGCTAGTGCTCTATCACTTTGAGCCACAATGCCACTTCTGGTTTTCTGATGGTTAAGCAGAGATAAGGGTCTCACAGGTTTTCGTGCTCGGGCTGGCTTTGAATTGTGATCCTCAGATCTCAGCCTCCTGAGTAGGTGTACAGTCATGAGCCACCGGCACCCAGCCAGGAAGGTATTTTAAAATAGAGGCTTGAATTGAGAAGAGATTCCCTCTGCCTAAACTACTGAAGATGTAAAAGCATACACTAGAGGCTGGAAGCATGGCCTAGTGGTAGAGTGCTTGCCTAGCATGGAAGCCCCGGGTTTGGTTCCTCAGTACCACATACAGAAAAAGCTTGGAAATGGCGCTGTGGCTCAAGTGGCAGAGCTCTAACCTTGAGCAAAAGTGCTCAAGGACAGTGCCCAGGCCCTGAGTTCAAGCCCCAGGACTGGCAAAATAAAAGAGCATATACTATATACAAGCAGTTCACCGATCAATGGTCCCATAAACTCTCTTTTGATCCAGACGACAATCTGTTATGAAAACTGCAGTTAATTTTAAAAGGAAGTCAATGCTTTAAGTTCATAAAGACAAATGTCTTTTTTTTCTCTTTGGATTTTGTCAGGTAAAACCCTTTAATTTTGTTAAAATGTGTTTTGTGCCCAAACACATAGTTTATATTAGAGAATATATATATAATATATAGTTTATATGGAGAATATATATACCTCTCATGAAGCAAATACATTCTGCTATTGTAGAGAAGAATGCTCTATAAATGTCTTTTAGAAATAATGGCTTTTATGCCAGGAATGGTGGTGTATACCTGTCATACCCAAATTCAGGAGGCTGAGGCAGGAGGAATATGAGCTTCAAATCAGCCTGGACTACGTAGTGAGATTATTGCAGAAAGGGGGAAAGAGAAAGAAAGAATGAAGGAAAGAAATAAAGAAGAAAAAGAGGAAAAAGGAAGGAAAGAATACAAGGAAGAAAGGAAAGAAAGATGGAGAGAAGGGTGTGGGGAAGGTATTGACTTATAGTTCTGCTGCACTTTTGTTTTTCCTTCTGTGGCATTGCTCAATCCATTACTGAGTAGAGTAATGAAACCTCCCACTATTGTTATCACTTCCCCCTTCAAGCTGGGACTCAGACTATTAAGTGCATGCACATTTACAATCACTATGTTTTCTTTTTTTTTTTTCCAGTCCTGGACTTGAGCTCAGGGCCTGGGCACTGTCCTTGGACTTTCTCAAGGCTAGAGCTCTACCACTTGAGCCTCAGCACCACTTCCGGCTTTTTTCTATATGTGGTACCGAGGAATCGAACCCGGGTCTTCATGCATGCTAGGCAAGCACTTTAACCACTAGGCCAAACTCCCGGCCCTCACTATGTTTTCTTGATTGGCCCTTTTATCATTAAAAATACCACCCTTATCTCCAGTAGCTCTGTGTGTGTTAGAATCTGTCTTGTCCACCAGCATACTCTCTTTTGTTATGCTTTTTAAACTACTTTCAACCTATTGAGAACCTGAAACTCTGCAGATCACATCTAGTTGGACTGTGTGGTTTTATCCATTCTTCTGATCTCTAGCGTTTAATAGGAGAGTTTAATCCACTTAAATTTAACGTACTTACTGATAATGCAAAGTGTACATTGCTATTGTACTGTTTGCTTTATTGCCTCCTCTTCCTCCTCCTCCTCCTCTTCTTTTTTCTTCCTCCTCATCTTTCTTTTTCTTTTTGAAATTAAATTTTATTTTGAGGGTGATATACAGAGGGGTTCCAGTTATATAAGTAAGGTGATGAGTACATTTACTTTTTTTTTTTTAATTTTGCCAGTCCTGGTGCTTGAACTCAGGGCTTGGGCACTTTCCTTGAGCTTTCTCAAGGCTAGCTTTCTACCACTTGAGCTACAGCACTATTTCTGGCTTTTTTCCATGTATGCCACACTAAGGAATTGAACCCAGGGCTTTGTGAATTCTAGGCAAGCACTCTACCACTAGGCCATACTCCCAGCCCTGTGAGGACATTTCTTGTCGAACATTATTACCCCCTTAATCCCTTCCCCTAACCCCCAACCAAGTTGTAAAGTTCATTTCCAACATAGTGTATCCCTGTTATCCCTGTTGCATTGGTTTACCCTTTGTCTTTTTGTGAGTGTGTGTGTGGGGGGGTTGTGGCGCTTGAACTCTGGGCGCTGTCCCTGAGCTCTTCAGCTCAAGACTACCGCCCTACCCCTTGAACCACAGCGACGCTTCTGGTTTTCTGGTGGTTAACTGGAGATAAGAGTCTCACAGACTTTAGTCCCAGGCTGCTTTGAACTTTGATCCTCAGATCTCAGCCTCTTGAGTACCTAGGATTACAAGCATGAACCTGGAATCCCTTGGTCGTTTGTTTTCCAAGTTTATTATTCCCCTTTTCTTCCTCAAATCAGATACACACACCCACACACACACACTCACACACACTCACACACACGAGAGATGGGGTAGCAAAATTTTAAAAGCAGTGACAACAGGGGATATACTAAAGGAAAAAATGAAAGAAAAAAATAACTTGGCTTAAATTAAGCCAAGTTTCTTTTTTGTTTTGTTTTGTTTTTGTTTTTGCTTATGGCTAGCATTCTACAACACAAAGCCACAATTCCACTGCCAGCTTTTTGGTGGTTATTTGGAGATGAGTCTCATGGACTTTCCTGATCAGGCTGGTTTTGAACTGTGACCCTCAGATCTCAGCTCTGGAATAGCTGAGGCTATTGGGGCTGTGGCTCAAGTGGTAGAGCACTAGCCTTGAGCTGAAGAGTTCAGGGACAGTGCCCAAGCCCAGAGTTCAAGCCCCAAGACAGACAAAAAAATAAGGAAAGAAAAAAGATGGATTGGCTGGGAGTGAGTGGTTTATACCCATAATATCAGCTATTCAGGAGGCTGAGATGATGTTGGTTCAAAAGCCAGCCAGACACTCTTATCTCCAATTTTGGGGAAAAAAAAAAAAAACTAAGTGGAGCTGTAGCTCAAGTGGTAAAGTGCTAGCCTTGAGGGGGGTGCGGGAAGCCCAGGACTTGAGTTCAAGCCCCAGAAGGGGTACAGAAGAAAATAATAATAGTAAAGCCAACCACAGGCAGACACAGAAAAACAGATAATCATTAAAAACAGCACAATCACCTATATACATATAGGTGCCTCTCCCTCCGCCGGGGGCGCCTGGGCCGCAGGGCCTCCCTTAGCAACCGACAGCGGCTCTCGTTGCTAAGGGGAAAAGGAACCGCGCAGGCGCGGGTTCGTCGGCGATTCTGCTCCGGCGGGAGTCACTTCCGGTCCTCTCCGGAGCTTGTCCTCCGGGGTATCTTTTCCCTCCCCCGAGGAGGTGGGGTCGTCGCTGCGGGTTCCGCCGCCTGCGGAGCCTCGGGGCGCCGTCACGGAGGCGGCGGGGACGGCGGGGACGGCGCCTGGCCTCCGGCGGGGCCACCATGCTGAGCTCTCGGGCCCAGGCAGCCATGACCGCGGCTGACAGGGCCATCCAGCGCTTCCTGCGGACCGGGGCGGCGGTCAGGTGAGCTCTAGGGGGCGGGGCGGGGCGGCCGGAGACGCCCGGGCCTGGGGCGGCCTTTCCTCACCCGCGTCGCTGTCACCAGGCCGAGCGCTCCGAAGCTTCTGGGTCCCGAAAGGTCGGAGGAGGCTCCGAGGTAGGAGGGTGACGCCACTCGGGGTCCCCAGCCCTGCGGCAGCACCAGTTCGCTCCGTACTCCTCGAGGCCTCTCACCCCCCCACCCCCCCATCTCCGGCCCCCCAGTTTTGCCTTCTCCATCCTGTCAGCGGCCCCGGACTTCGAAGCTCCTGAATTCTATCAGCGCCCCCCTCCCCCAAGCCTGTCGAGACCTCTCCATCGTCTCAGGATACCCCAGTTCTTCTGGGCCTCCCAATCATTGTCAGCTCCTGCAGCGCCTTGGGGCTCCCCAGTCCTGCCTCGGTTCTCAACAATCGTGTCAATGTGTCCCAGGCCTGCAGGCCCATCTTGTCAGGACCCCCTCCCTATTCCTGTTGTCCCCCACTCCCTTCCGCTAAGAGGAATCTCCACGTGTGCACACCCTCCACCTCCAGTCCCGTTAACAATATCAGGCTCGTCATTCCTGCTAAGACCCCCCCCACACACACACATTGTCTATCCCCAGTCCTGTCACAGCCCCCATTTCTCTTCTCTTAGTCACCTTCCCAAGGGCCCGAGGCTTCAGAGCCAAGCATCATGCCCCTGTTGCTGACCCTAGATGGCTGAGACCTGTCGCTCAGATTGGCTTCCTCTGGAACTAGGACAAAATAGCTTATTATATAGGGATGGAAGCCTGTCCCAGACCCTGATTCCAGGGTTGTGATGTGGGCCTTGAGGCATCCTTGCCTGAGGCCCCACAGACTTACTGGAGAGCTAAGCAGGAGTTCTCTTCACCCCCCATGTCCCACACCCCTCTCCTCCTGGTGTCAACTTTGGATAGGAATAGACTTTCCAGACTGGCACTAGTAGCTCATGGCTGTAATCCTAGCTACTCAGGCGGCTGAGACCTGAGGATCACAGTTGGAAGCCAGCCCAGCTGTGTAGGAATGGCCATGAGACTTTTATCTCCAGTTAACTAAGAAAAAGCCAGAAGTGGAGCCATGTGCACCTGTTATAGGACAGTGCCCGGGCCTGAGTTCAAGGCTCATTATAAACTAGCACATACAGAATGGGGCTTCTAAAGCCTGATTTGCTCCCTGAGGCTTTTGCTCACATGTGGACCAGTTATATCTACCTTCTTTTCAAATCTCTATCTCAGTTTTCCTATGGCTGTGTGTGTGTGTGTGTGTGTGTGTGTGTGTGTGTGTGTGTGTGTTGTGTGTTATGATTCTAGGACTTGAATTCAGGGCCCAGATGCTGTCCCTGAGCTTTTTTGCTCAAGGCTAGCACTGTACCACATGAGCCACAACTCCATTCAGCCTTTTTGCTGGTTGAAGAGAGGTAAGAATCTTGTGGACTTCCCTGCTTGAACTGGTTTTGAACCAGGATTCTCAGCCTCCTCAGGCGTTAGGATTACAGATGTGAGCCACCAGTGCCCGGTTCATATCTTTAATCCAGACTTTGAACTTGGATTCAGATCCACATTCATTCACTGGCCAAGTTTGCTTTGTCTCCCATCTCCCCCCTCTTTCAAAGTGGGGTTCATAATAGGACTTACCTCCTTGGGTTTGAATTTATTTGTTGGCTTTGTTGTTTGCTGGTTTCTTAATTCAACATTTCACTCTGCATCTCACACTGGCCCCAAACTTTTAATCTTTTTGCTTTCACACCGCCAGGGCAGGAATTACAGTCACATACCACCAACATACCTGGCTTTGGGGGTTGTTCTGAGGAAAGTCAACATATTCACAGTGCTTGAAATAAAGTGTGAATCTGAAGTTTAGGGTTTGATTAGGATTTTTTTTTTTTACTGACACCCATTAGGGTTTGATTAGATTCAAAAACACTCATCCAGGGCTGTAACATGTTAGTGGCAGTCCACTTTTAACTTCCCTGGCACTTCTGTGAAGGAACCTTGTAAAAAGCACAGTGACACATTAAGAAATCTTAAGAGTAACCTCTGTAAATGAACCTGAGTTATCCTTGCAGGTGTGGTAGCTAGTATTTATTGTTTCAAGACACAGTCCCATTTCTGTACATGATTTCAACATAAAAATAGGTAGAAGTGGGCCGGGAGTTTGGCCTAGTGGTGGAGTGCTTGCCTAGCATGCTCGAAGACCTGGGCTCGATTCCTCGGTACCACATACATAGGAAAAAGCTGGAACTGGTGCTGAGACTCAAGTGGTAGAGCTCTGGCCTTGAGAAAGTCCAAAGACAGTGCTCAGGCCCTGAACCTAAGCCCAGGACTGGCAAAAAAAAAAAAAAAAAAAAAAAGTAGGTAGAGCGGCTGGGTCCCAGTGGCTCAGGCCTGTAATCCTAGCTACTCAGGAGGCTGATATCTGGCATGAAAGTCTGTGAGACTCTTATCTCCAGTTAACCATCAGAAAACCAGAAATGGTACTGTGGCTCAAGTGGTAGAGCACTAGCCTTGAGCTGAAGAGCTCAGGAACAGCACCCAGACCCCAATACACAAAAAAAGTTATTCTACTGACCTGTGTCTCTATACCCATAGCCTGGATTTGTGATGTGAGAGGACAGTGAACGTGTTTTCTTTTCTAGATATAAAGTCATGAAGAACTGGGGTGTTATAGGAGGAATTGCCGCTGCTCTTGCAGCAGGAATATATGTTATTTGGGGTCCCATTACAGAGAGAAAGAAGCGTAGAAAAGGTAAGAATTGGGCCATTATGTCATGGTCTTGATGTGAACTCCTTTTGTTTGGGGTTAGTACAGAGAGCTGGGGAGCAGGTCATGTTTGGTTCTTTTGTTTTCTCGTCTGAGGACTTGAGTCTGTGATGCAGTGCTTTTACATTGACTGGTGATTTTCTTCCCTGTAGTAAAAGGATGTCTATTCCAGCCCCTCTTCAGACTTGGGTTTACGGAATGTGTTGTAATGACAAATTTCAAGTGGCTTAATTGTTTCCATTCAGATGGCAAGCGTGTTTTCAGTAGTTCAGCTGACTAATGATATCATGCATTTGTGGTTTCTCTGAGTCCCTGCTTACAGCCAGTAAAAAAAAAAAAAAATCACTAGTTTCTTCATTAATTGAAAAAATCCATTTATTTTTAAAAATGTCCTATGTTGTTAATTCTGCTCTACTTAACACCCATTCAAATTCAGCAGAAGAAAGAAAAAGAAAAGAAAGGGATAGAGGTAGCCAAATTTGATTGTTGTTTAGTTTGAGGCAGGTTATACTGAGGTTCCCTATATATTCTCATGCATGTTGGAGAGCTTTCATATTAAAAGAAAGAAAGAAAGAAAAGGCGGGCGCCTAGCTACTCAGGAGGCTGAGATCTGAGGATCACAGTTCAAAGCCAGCCTGGGTACTAAAGTCCACCAGACTCTTATCTCCAGTTAACCACCAGAAAACTGGAAGTGGCACTGTGGCTCAATGGACAAAGTGGTAGCTTTGAGCTGAAGAGCTCAGGGATAGTGCCGAGACCCAGAGTTCAAGCCCCACTGCCAACAACAACAACAACAACAAAAGTAATTTTTTTTTTTCTCCAGCCAAAGGGGGATTGGTAGCAGATACTGTTAACCACTGCAGAGAGATTGGTCAGAATTGGTGGCATGTTGCCTTTCTCTTATTCCCCTAAGAGAACAAAATCATTGTCCCGGGACCACAACAGAGCAATTGTTCTGTGTTCTGAGAAACATGGCTGCCTTACTGAGGAGGAGAGCGCAAGTGAGAGAAAGAGGGAGAGAAAAAGAGAGGATCTGGTTTACTGTTTTCAGATGGTTAATGATGAACCAACCTGTGCCAGGTACCAGGATGGGCTTCCCAGTGGATGTAAGGCCCAGACCTTCTCCTCTGTCACTTAAAATCTGAAGACAATCAGGACCTCACTTGACCCAGGCGGAATGCCTGACCCAGATCCCTGTGGAAAAGGACCCACTCAAATTAGGATTCTAGATGTAAAGTCACAGTGCAGAACCTCTGGGTGCCAAACGGGAGAGAGGAGAAAGTCAGTCGAGGGTGATGTTCTGTTCTCCCCTTCCGTGCGTTTTATTCTTATTTTTATTTGGCAGGGCTCGTGCCTGGCCTTGTGAACTCGGGGAGCACCTGCTTCATGAACTCCCTGCTGCAGGGCCTGTCCGCCTGCCCTGCATTCATCAAGTGGCTAGAAGACTTCACCACCCAGTACAGCCGGGACCACAAGGAGCCCCCGCCACACCAGTACCTGTCCTTGACACTACTGCACCTCCTCAAAGGTATAGAGGCTCAAAGGGGACCATGGGCAGGGCCACAGAAGCCCAGGTGGTAGGGGAAGGAAGGATCAGGTAGGTCATCATGATGGAAAAACACTGAGACACCGTAGATAAAGAGTTTTTTGTTTGTTTTTGGTACCAGTCTTGAGGTTTGAACCTTGGGCATTTAAAAAAAAAATTACTTTTTATTTTTTGCTCAAGGCTAGCACTCTACCACGTGAACCATGACTTTGCTTCCAGCTTCTTTAGTGGTTCTTGGGAGATAAGAGTCTCATGGACTTTTCTGTTCAGATTGGCTTTTTGAACCACCATTCTCAGACCTCAGCCTATTGCATAAATAGGATGACAGGCTCAAGCAGGGTTTTTTTTTTTTTTTGTTTTGCCAGTCCTGGGGCTTGAACTCAGGGCCTGAGCAAGGTCCTTGGGCTTTTCCCTTAAGGCCAGCACTCTGCCACTGGAGCCACAGCACCAATTCTGGCTTTTTCTAAGTATGGAGTACTGAGGAATCGAACCTGGGTCTTTGTGCATGGTAGGCAAGCACTCTACCACTAGGCCAAACTCTTGGCCCTCAAACAGGTATTTTTAAAAAATCAAATGTGGAACTGTTTAAAAGATGGCTCATTTAATAACAATGTTATTTTTAAAAATGGGGGGAATTTTAAGAAGCAATTTGATTGTAAAAAGTATTCTGGTTTAGGGGGAGAGAAGTGTGGTTCAGCCATAGAGCACTTGCCTAGCAAGTTTGCAGCTCTGAGTTCAAACCCCAGTAATGCCAAAAAAAAAAAAAATCCAAAACAAAACACTATTTATTTTCTTTCTTTCATTTTCTTTCTTTTCTTTTTTTCTTTTTCTTTTTTTTTTTTTGCCAGTCCTGGGGCTTGAACTCATGGCCTGGGCACTGTCCCCTGAGCTTCCTTGTACTCAAGGCTAGTGCTCTATCACTTGCACTACAGTGTTACTTCTGGCTTTTTTTTTTTTTTTTGCCAGTCCTGGGCTTGAGCTCAGGGCCTGAGCACTGTCCTTGGACTTTCTCAAGGCTAGGGCTCTACCACTTGAGCCTCAGCACCACTTCCGGCTTTTTTTCTATGTATGTGGTACCGAGGAATGGAACCCGGGTCTTCATGCATGCTAGGCAAGCACTTTAACCACTAGGCCAAACTCCTGGCCCACTTCTGGCTTTTTATGAGTAGTTTATTGAAGGTAAGTGACTCACAGACTTTTCTTCTGGGCTGGCTTCAAACTATGATCCTCACATCTCAGTCTTCTGAGTAGCTAGGATGACAGATGTGAGCCACCAGTGCCCGGCTCTGATTTCAAACACAAAATGCCTTCACATGGGAAAGAGGTCACTCACAAAAGAAGAAATACAGATTTCTGACAACCAGGCCAGTGTTTTAGTGGCCGTCAGGGAACAAATATAACTCAAATAATTATGTCCTTTCTTCCTGTTGGAAAAGATTAAATATCAGGTTCACATGCTGCCAGCTGTTGGACATATTGCACCCACTGGTGAGGCTGAGACTTAGTGCAGTCTTTCTAGAAAACACTATAGGCTTGCCCCATGAGAGCTGACAAAACTCTCTTCCCTGTCTGGTAGTCTGTGGGAGCAGATAGACAACATTCGTACTATGACTTAGACTAGGAAAGTGGAGTCCGAGAGGAAACAGCAGAATACTGTTCAAACTGGGCGAGGTGGCTCACGCCTGTAATCCTAGCTATTCAGGAGGCTGAGATCTGAGGATTTTGATTCAAAGCCAGCCCAGGCACAAAAGTCCATGAGACTAATCTCTAATCACTAGAAAACAGGATGTGGAGCTGTGGCTCAAGGGGTAGAGTGGTAGCCTTGAACTGAAGAGCTCTGAGACAGCACCCAAGGTTCAAACCCCATGACCCCCCCCACACACAAAATACTGATTGCCCACCTTGGGGAGTCACAATATACATTGGCTTAAAATCAGAAGTCTTTCCTAGACGCTGGTGCATCGTGCTGACAATCCCCGCTGCTCATTTGCTCATTCACCATCGGCACTTCTCTCTCTCTTTTTTTTATTGTAATTAATAAAGAGTTACACTTACATTAGCCAGATAGAAGATGCATTACTTCGCAAACATTGATACCCCCTTCTCATGTTCAGCACCTCTCTTTCATGAAGAAGTGTCCATTGGGGCTTTTCTCCTCTTGAGCTGGATTGTTTGGAGCTTTATTGATAGTTTATAGCAACTCTTCTGTCTAGCTATTAAGGATTTGCAAACCTCATTCACTTTTTTTTTTTTGGCCAGTCAATGCTAGGGCTTGAACACAGGACCTTGTTGGTCACTGTCCTTGGGCTTTCTCAAGGTTAGAATTCTACCACTTGAACCATAGCACCACTTCCACTTCCAGCTTTTTCTGTGTATGTGGTCCCAAGGAATCAAACCCAGGACTTTGTACATGCTAAGCAAGCTGGCTGCCACTAGGTCACACTGCCAGCCTTCTACTTTTCTGATTGAAAAATAAAACATTCAGCAGACCCTGCTGGCTGCCCCATGAAGCTAACACCCTGTGCTGGGATCATCAGGGTAAAAACACAAGCAGAGTGTGAGTTAGCCATGGGAGCGGACTGGGGGGCTGCAGTTAGGCACTGAGATGGGAGGCCCTTTGACCTTGAGGATTATGAATTCAAATCATTTTACTCAATCATTTTATTCAACATGAATCTGCAAGCGGTACATTTGTGTTGATGGTACTTTGAAGATCCCGAAATCAGTTACTTCATTTGGATGCTTCAGTTTCATAAAAGATGAGATTCATTCAGTAAACATTCAGTGCTAGAGGAACTACCAAGCATTTTCTCAGGCTGCCAAGAATTCTGAGGGAGGGGACTCCACAGTGGACCTTACAGTTACTCCATTTCAGTGAGCTTTGCTAGGATGCACTGCACTGGCGTTCTGCTCAGTTTTGCAGGTGGCTTTTAAGTTATTGTCTTGCCTCTTTTGTGTCCAGCTTTGTCCTGCCAGGAAGTCACTGAGGATGAGGTCTTGGATGCAAGCTGCTTGCTGGATGTCTTAAGAATGTACAGGTGGCAGATCTCGTCTTTTGAAGAACAGGTGAGCCAAACAGGCAGCAAGTTGAACTTGGAAACTCTCTCTTGACATGACTAAGGGCCAGATCTCACAACTATCTGGCCTGTGACATTTTTTGGCATATGTGCTGGTGTCCCAACCCAGGTCTAGAGCATACTAGGCAAGAGCTCTGCCTTCTAGCTACATCCCCAGCTTTCAGTGTCAGTGCTCTGGTTCCAGAGTACTGTCCTGCCAAACTGAAGGGAGGTAACGTGGCTGAGAACCACCCAGCAGAGACACTGGAGAACCCTGGGCACGGCTGAGGCTTTCTGGCAGAGCCTCATCCGAGTTGGGCCTTACAGATGTATCTCTTTGTCATGTGGTCCAGCAGTGCCGTGTGTGTGTGTGTGTGTGTGTGTGTGTGTTTGAGCATACCAAGGGACACAAATAGGCACTTGTCCTCTCTTGTTCCGAGCAGGATCATACACAAAAGCCAGTGCATGCGTCCATTGATGCACCAAGAGATACATAGTGGTGGTATGGTGGGTGATAGAACTGCCACCCATGGGCTGGGGAAGGGAAGAAGTTCCCCCTAGCCAGGCTTTTTTGGGGAGGGTGGGGAGAGAAGGGTCACATGTAGCTGGAGAATTGCAAGGAATTTTGGGACATGCCTTGAGAGTTAGGGACATGTCTCAAGAGTTCAGTTTGTGGTAATGACCTGAAATGGCCTACTTCTAGGAGCCTATAATTACTGGCTCCACCAGGTGTAGCCTGTACAGAGGACTCAGGGGCAGGACACCTGAGGAGTGGGTGTGGGAGTGGGATTTCTCATTCCAGCCAGGCTTTTATAGAATGCCATATTGTGCAGCCTTAACAAAGAAGCAAGTCTGGGGGTGTGCCTTAAATGGTACAGTGCTTAAGTGGTGGTAGTGACCTAGGAAGCTCGAAGCCGAGGAGTGCTGAAAATGGGTGTGGAGACAAGAGCCAGTCACAAAAGGACGAATTCTATGTGGTTCCCCCCACATGGGGGATGGGAATGGGGCTGGAGTTGTTGAAGTTCTCAGGACAGAAGATGGGGCTGTGGTTGGTGGGAGGGGCGGGAGATGAGGATTCTGATCTGGGTCCCTTGCAGTTTTGGAGGTGGGTGGTGGTAATGGCCGCATGGGGATATAATGGAGACAAGACCTCTCATCCAACCTTAGAACAGCTAAGCAGATGGCATTGCCGTGGATGTGCTTTGCCACAGTTTTGAGGGGAAGAGTTCCTTTGCAGTGAGGTAAGTTGAGGGCATAAAGCTTGGCGCCATCTCAGTAAAGCTGACGAGGGCTCAGTGCGCTCGTGTGAGGCGGCCTCCCTCTGTCCTCCAGGGCCCTGGCTTGAGGATGTAAGTCTCTCCTGAAAATGTCTTGTCCAGTAAAGATTGCAAATTCTGCCCTGCTTAACAATCAGAGGGCAGGGGAGTCCTGCCTGTCCTTGTGTCATCCGGCCTCCCGTTCACAGGATGCCCACGAATTATTCCACGTCATCACCTCGTCGCTGGAAGATGAACGAGACCGTCAGCCGCGGGTCACACATTTGTTTGATGTCCACTCCCTAGAGGTAAACCATATTTCTAGCATGCCAGTCCGTGTGTGTGTGTGTGTGTGTGTGTGTGTAAGTGCAGGCAGTGCAGCCATCCCCTTGTGTGGCTTTAATCGTAAGTGTGAGGTTCACTAGAAACCCAGAGGGGAGATGAAGCTGTGGGCTTGTACATGGCATACTTGGGTAGCCATGTCAGCTCTTCAGCATGACTTCTAGCTAGAGTTTGTGTTGGCTTTGACAAGAACCTAAGTTTTACTTTCTCCTGTAAAGGAGAAAGGGCGGAGAATTGCTGAGTGCGTCCTCTCCTCTTGGGACAATATCACATTAAAGGAGTTTATAACAGTTAACCAGAAAGGGAGGGAAAGAGAGCAGAGACAGGTATTCCTTTCTGGAATTGAATCACACTGCCTCCTGTTTCTGCTCTCTTTCCCTCCCTTTCTGAGTATACCAGCCAGAAAGAATGCGTAAGGCCACTTTGAGGAACATAGGATTTGTTGGAAGTTGATTTTGAAGGGTGCAGTCAGCCTAGGAACTCAGATTTTGGGTGGTGAGGTCGGGAGAAGAGACAGCAGCGTGGTTTTCAGTCTTTCTCTCTTTATTCCTGCAGCAGTCAGAAGGAATTCCCAAACAAATAACCTGCCGCACAAGAGGTACTCATCTGGGTACTTTTTACATATGTCAATAATTTGCTTGTTTTAAGAAGGTCTTGGGCCAGGAGTTTGGCCTAGTGGTAGAGTGCTTGTCTAGCATGCATGAAGAGCCGGGTTCAATTCCTTGGTACCATATACATAGAAGCCAGAAAAGGTGTTGTGGCTCAAGTGGTAGAGCTCTAGCCTTGAGAAAGCCCAAAGACAGCGCTTGGGTCCTGAGTTCAAACCCTGGGACTGCCAAAAAAAAAAAAAAGAAAAAGAAAAAAACAAACAAACAAGAAGGTCTTGCCAGGCCTTGCTCATGCCTGTAATCCTGCAACTCAGGAGGGTGAGATAGGAGGATCGAGGTTTGAATCCAACCGGAGTAGGAAAGTCTGTGAGATTTATCTTCAATTAACCACCAAAAGTGGCTCTGTGGCTGCAAGTGGTAGAGTGGCTAGCTAAAAAGTTCAAGGGTAGTGCCCAGGCACTGAATTCAAACCCCATGACTGACCAAAAAAAAAGGCTTGGAGGCGTGTTATTTATTTATTGTTTTGTTCTGTTTTTTGAAAAGACTCAATCTGCCTTAAACTATGATGTTTCTGCAAAGGAGCTTTGTGTTTTTGCAAACATCTGTCCAGTTCCAGCTGCTAGCCCTGCCGGTATCTCTGCTTAGACCTAATGTACTGTAGGTGGTTTTCTTTTCACCTCCTTGGGTTTCGACACCCAGAGGGAGCTTGTGAGCTGAGTTAGCTACGCCCTCAAGCATTTAACCTTGAGCAGCTTTCACCACAGATCTGAGCTCTCCTGGACACAATGCAATACACTTGAGTACTTGGTCCTTGTGAGCCATTGTAGTGCTAGGAATCATTTCAGAGGCCACACTGGGTACCAGGCCTTTTGTGGAAGCCTCACCATGCCTCTGCCATGTTGACACTAGAATAATGGGGTATCAGGCCTGAAACTGCCCAGACCTTGTTTCGGAGCCTTAGCTCCTTGACCAGAACTTTCCTACCTGGGGTTCTTCCCATCCCACAGAGGCCATGTGCAAGTTCTAGAGAAGTTTTTACAGTGGGAGAAGGGGTCTGGCAGATGTCAGTGAGAGCTTTGCAAGCATGCGGTTGTCTAAGGACAGGGTCCTGCTGTAAACTGGAAAGGAAAGTTAGCTTTTGAGGTTGGTATCAAATGTCTAAACATAGCGTCTCACAAGCGCTTTGCCTTCCAGGGTCCCCTCAGCCCACATCCAGTCACTGGAAGTCCCAGCATCCTTTTCACGGGAGACTCACTAGCAACATGGTCTGCAAACACTGTGAGCACCAGGTAACTGCACCCTGTCCCGGCTGCCACAGCTCTGCCAGTCAGGATCCAGGGCGGGACCTGCACGCACATGCACTCTGACCTTGGTGATGGCCTGGGCTGTGCCCACCTGGTGGACTCTGTGTCCCTGTGGTCAGCGCCACCATTTCCCTGGAACTCGAGACGGCCCTTTCACCCCAGGAGCAACAAGCAAGATTTTGAGTTGAAGGTTGAGTTTATACTCAACCTAGTGACTGGGATTTTTCAAATGTGTATTTGATATTTTAAAATATTTTGTTTTGGGTGCTGGTGGCGCATGCTTGTAATCCTAATTACTCAGGAGGTGGATAGCCTGGGTGGAGACCTTCATGAGAGCCCATTGCCAGTTCATCAGCAAAAAGGAAACCAGACTGGAGGCATGGCTCAAACAGGAGAATGCCAGCTTTGAGAGAGCACAAAACTCTGAGTTCTAGCCCCAATATCGGCAAAAATAAAGCAATTAAAAAAAATTGTGGGCTGGGAATGTGGTTTAGTGGTAATGTGCTTGCCTAGCATACGTGAAGCCCTGGGTTCAGTTCTTGTGTTCAATACCGCATAAACAGAAAAACCTAGAGTGCTAGCCTTGAGCAAAAGAAGCTCAGGGACAGTACGCAGGCCCTGAGTTCAAGTCCCAGGGCTGGCAGAAAAAAAATTGTGTGTGTGTATGTGTGTGCGCACACATGTGTGTGCTCCTGCACACATGCCCACCAATCTTGGGGCTTGAACTCAGAGCCTAGATGCTATCCCTGAGCTCCTCTGCTTCTACCAGTTGAGCCACAGTTCCACTCTAGCTTTTGGTGGGTATTGGAGATAAGCGTCTCATGGACTTTTCTGCCCTGTCTGGCCTTGAACCATGATCCTCAGCTTTCAACCTCTTGAATAGCTAGACTTTTAGGTGTGCGCCACTAGCACCTGGCTTTTTAAACACTTTTGAGGTCAGGTCCTGCTGTGTAGACTAGTCTGGCCTTAACTCAAAATCCTGTCTCAGCCCCCTAGCAGTGCTGGATTATATGTAGTATCACCACATTGCTAAAATAATGTGCCATGGGAAAATTTCAACATAACACAAGTAGTAATTTTGCAATGTCACGTGAATCCATTTTAGAACATTTCCCCCACTGTCCCACGAAAAACCCCCACGTCCATCTGCCATCTCCCTATTCTCTGGCCCTCACCCCTGAGCAGTCATTCTTGTGCTCATATCTCAGTGGGCTTTCCTGACCTGGACTCTTCCTATAGTTAAATCCTACCGCATGCAGCCTTTCATGTTGGCTTCTTTGGCTTAGTGTAAGGTTTTTTGATTCCCGTGCGTGTGTGGCAGCCTGCAGTGGCTCTTAACTCCATACAGAAACCACGGGAACAATGCGTACTAAAACTGTGAGTCCTACACAGCTTGCCTACCATCTGTGGACACATCAACATGGTTTCCACTTGGGTACAAGGGATTTTTTTTGTTTGTTTTGCTTTGTTTTTGTGTCAGTCCTGGGGCTTGAACTCGGCCTGGGCACTGTCCCTGAGTTCTTTTGCTCAAGGCTAGAACTCTACTACTTTGAGCCACAGCACCACTTCCAGTTTTCTGATGGTTAACTGGAGATAAGAGTCTCACAGATTTCCTTGCCTTGGTTGGCTTTGAACCATGATCCTCAAATCTCAGCCTCCTGAGTAGCTAGCATTACAGCTTTGAGCCGTCAGTACCTAGTTTCTCCATAACTTTCCTCCCCAACCTTTTTTTTTCCTTATTATTATTTATTTTTCCAGTTCTGGGGCTTGAACTCAGGGCCTGAATACTATCCCTGAGATTTCTCAAGACTAGCCCTCTACCACTTGAGCTTTTTCTATATATGTGGTACTGAGGAATCAAACTTGGGTCTTTATGCATGCTAGGCAAGCACTTTACCACAAGGGCAAACTCCCAGCCCTACTTTTTTTTTTTTTTAATTGAGGTCTAAGTGACAGACAGAAGATGCATATAGTTAAGATGTGCAGAGTAATTATTTAATGCATGTGTGCATATGCATAAGCATGCAAATGAGCATACTCATCTCCTCATGAAGTCCCCTTTGTCTTAGATCATTGGGGACCCTGTGCCATTTTACTTTGTTCCTAGACTTTGGTCATTTCATGGACCTACCTTCAAGTTCACTGGCTCTTTATATCTCCAATCTCCTTTTAGTTACTATGCTTTTGTGAAATTTCTGTTATTTATTTATTGGTAGTGTTGGGGTTTAATTCAGACCCTGCACTTGCCAGGCAGGCACTCTTGTGCTTACTTAGACCTTTTCCCTTTAGTTACATTTGCAATAGGGTCTCACTTTTATACTCAAATCAGCCTGGACAGTAGTCTTCCTATTTTTGCTTCCTGTTTTCCTGAGATCACAAATGCATGCTGTCCTGCCCATCCTTTATAAGTTCAAATGGGATATCTTGTACTTTTGCCCAGTCTGGCCTTAAACCATGATCCTTGTGATTTCCATCTCCCAAGTCCATTTCTTCCTTTTTAATAATTTTTCTGCTGAGACTCTCCATTCGTCCATGTACTATGTGAGTATATGTTTCCCTTCAGTCCTTGAGCAGAACCTGTGTGCTCATATATCCTCCCGGTCATTTCTTTGCCCTTCACCATGTCCTCTTCTTTTCTAATGATTAATGTCGTAGTAATAGTATTGGATTCTCTGTTTCTCTGAAGGAAAATGGGTTTGTTCTGGAAGCCTCTTAATTTCCCTGGGCTCAAATTCTGAACCCTATCTCCCTTCCTTTGGACATCAGAATGTCTGTTCACTTGTACCTTCTAGCTGCTACCTCGTAGCCCCCCCTGAAGGCATCCCTGAGCATGCTCAGTTCTGCCATCAGCCCTGAAGTTGGGCAGTCCAAACACAATTTGGGAGCTCATTGACCACCCCTCCTCTACCCTCTTCCCCCCCACAGACACTTGGAGATTGCCCAAGTAAGTCTCCGCTAGCCCTCACCTTCCATTCCTGTGCAAGGGCTGCTTTAAACTACCCATCTCTGTGTAGAGTCGGCAAAAATGCCAGACAGGCAAGTCTCACCTACGGAGTCCGTGGGTTTTGGTTTTATTTTAATCTGAATTGAATTGACTTCAATTTTTACCTTCTTTTGGTAGTTCCAGTCATTCGAATACTTTTGTTTAGTTTCAGTCCGATGTATCATTCTTAACTTGAGAGAGGGCAAACCTGGGGCCAGGAGTTTGGCCTAGAGGCAGAGTGCTTGCCTAGCTTGCATGAAGACCCGGGTTCAATTCCTTGGTACCACATACATAGAAAAGGCTGGAAGTGGTGCTGTGGATCAAGTGGTAGAGCTCTGGCCTTGAGAAAGTCCACGGACAGTGCTCAGACCCTAAATTCAAGCAGAGAGAGAGAGAGAGAGAGAGAGAGAGAGAGAGAGAGAGAGAGAGAGAGAGAGAGCGAGAGCGAGAGCGAGAGCGAGAGCGAGAGAGAGAGAGAGAGAGAGAGAGAGGGAGAGGGAGGGAGAGGGCGAGCGCAAACCTAAACTGCTATGCCATTACCAGAAGCAAAAATGCTGTTTCTTTCATCTGCTTTTTGGTAATTAGTGATAAACCATAAACATGTTTTTTTTTTTTTTTTGGCTGGTCCTAAGGCTTGAACTCAGGGCCTGGACACTGTCCTTGGGCTTTCTCAAGGCTAGCGCTTTACCATTTGAGCCACAGTACCACTTCTGGCTTTTTCTGTGTATGTGGTACTGAGGAATTGAACCCAGGTCTTTGCGCATGCTAGGTAGGCACTTTACTAGGCCACACTCTTGGCCACTACACCATGAACATTTTGCCATGTAATCAGCTTTCTACTATATTAACTCAATGAGCTTAGTTCACTCTGTGGGCATGCTATTGTATAGTTTATCATTCATTCTCGAGGTGTTCCGAGTCTTAAAAATCATCATGCTGTGATAACAGTTCTTGTAGTTTTGCCCATGATTATTGCCACAAGATCAAAACTCCAACCCTGCTCATCAGGATTTTCCTTGCTTTCCTTTAGTATTGTAACTGCAAGTTTCAAAACTTTGGAAACTTTTTTGTTTTTGCCAGTCCTGGGGCTTGAACTCAGGGCCTGTGTACTGTCCTTGAGCTTATTTTGCTTAAGGCTAACACTCTACCACTTGAGCCACAGTGCCTCTTCTGGCTTTTTCTGTGTATGTGGTGCTGAGAAATCCAACCCAGATCTTCATGCACAATAAGCAAGCACTCTACCACTAAGCCACATTCCCAGCCCCTTATGTTTTATTAGTTTTTATAGATACACATCTTCTCTTCCATATGTTGTGTTGAACCTAAGTGCCTTCTGGACTTTCTGTTTCAGAGTCCTGTTCGCTTTGACACCTTTGATAGCCTTTCACTCAGCATTCCAGCTGCCACCTGGGTACGTACCAATCTCGGGCTTATTTAGGGACTGCCATGGACACAGTTCAGTCCAAAAGGCCTCAGAGGCGTTTTGTGTACTCCAGGGACTGTGTGTCTTTCAGGTGGTGGTTAGGGTCCCATCTTACCCATAGTCTGTGGTTCCATGCCTGCTTACGGGTGGGTGATTTTTCTCATGTTGCACACGTTTTTCAGCACACGCACACACACACACACACACACACACACACAACCTCAAACTCGATGTAGAAGTCCACAGTTGCTTTCAGTGGCAGTGTGGGTGCCTCCGTGCAGCAGCCTTGGGTGCTGTGTGTGATGTGCATGGCCTCTTTACTCCAGGATTAAGGTGTGGCACCCCCCTCCCTCCCCCCTCCCCGGCTGACAGCTTCCATGAAGCTGTCCTTTGAGTTGTTGCCCCCTCTCCCGCTACAGGGTCACCCGCTGACGCTGGACCACTGCCTCCATCACTTCATCTCCTCCGAGTCTGTGCGGGACGTTGTCTGTGACAACTGCACAAAGGTACGCCATGGCTGCTGCTGCTCCGCCCACTGTGGGTGTGGGGCCAGGGCCTCAGCCACCGACATCCCCACCCCAGCCTTGCTAGGTTTTTGTGTAAAGACTTTCACACGGATCTTCCCTCTCTCAATTTGCTCCATCCCCACCATTCCTGTTTGTCTCACCCGCTCTTCCCCTTCCATAACTGAAACTCACTCTCTCCATCAAGAAGGAACGATGAGCATAGATTTTTGTTTCTTTTTGCCAGTCCTGGGGCTTGATCTCAGGGCCTGGGCACTGTCCTTGGACACTTTTTGCTCAAGGTTAGTGCTCTGCCACAGCACTACTTGAGCCACAGCACCACTTCTGGCTTTTTCTGTGTATTTGGTTCCCGGGAATGGAACCCAGGGCTTCATGCACGCTAGGCAAGCACTCTACCACTAGACCACACTCCTGGCCCCAGCGTGAATGTTTGAAGACCGAAAACAAAATAGATGACATACTGATAGTTTCAGTATTGATTCTTTGCTTTCCTCTCCCTCCATGGTGACTGTTATTTGACAAAGGTGAATCAGTGAAAACAGCTCACAAGCAATGGGTTGGTTTCAGCAGGTAGAGTTGGCTTTAGCAGGTAATGGGCCAAGTGCCAGTGAAATGTAGGTGTAACATTAGCCCGCCGTGGCACGCCCCTAGCTGCCCTGCTTCAGAAATTCCTGCAGAGAAATCCTGTTGTTTGTATTTCAGATCGAAGCAAAAGGAACGTTGAATGGGGAGAAGGTGGAACACCAGAGGACCACGTTTGTTAAACAGTTAAAGCTAGGGAAGGTGAGCTGATGCCCACCACACTCCCGATGGGCCTGTCGGGAGGGTGCCGCTTGTTCCTGAGACTCTGGGCTCTTTCTGTTCCCCCCTCCACCTGCAGCTCCCCCAGTGCCTGTGCATCCATCTGCAGCGGCTCAGCTGGTCCAGCCACGGCACACCCCTCAAGCGCCACGAGCATGTGCAGTTTAATGAGTTTCTGATGATGGACATCTACAAGTACCGCCTCCTGGGACACAAACCCAGTCTGCACAGCCCCAAAGCCAAGGAGAACCCAGGGCCTGCGCTGGAACTGCAGGATGGGCTGGCGGCCCCCAAGCCAGGTGCTGCCTGCTGCCTGGCTGATGCTTCAGCATAGAGAGCAGGGGTTTGTTTTGGCACAGCTCCTTATGCCACGAGCACAGTGTGGCACCGGGAGTTTACACAGGCTACTTGAAGTGACCACTTGAGTTCTTAGGAAGGGCTGGTTTACTGGTGTGTAAGAGGTAGGGTTGTATTATTTTTCTTCTCTTCTCTTTTCTTGTGTGGGTCATGGGGCTTGAACCCTGGGCCTGGGCACTGTCCCTGAGCTCTTCAGCTCAAGGCTATACCCCTTGAGCCACTGCGCCTGGCTAAATAAATGTTTTGTTTGAATTTTTTTTTCCAGTCTTGGGTCTTCTGAATTGCTAGGATTACAGGCATGAGCCACCAGTGCCAGTTTTACCATGACTGCTTGAAGAGGTTAAAATTATATAGTTTGGAGAGCTATAGTTTTAAAAACTGCAGTTCAGCTGTGCACGGTAGCTCACACCTGTAATCCTAGCTACTTAGGAGACAGATCTGAGACCTGAGGATTGTGGTTCAAAGCCAGCCCAGGCACTAAAGTTCCCATGAGACTCTTATCTCCAATTAACCACTAGAAAAACCGGAAGTGGTGCTGTGGTTCAAGGGGTAAGGCGGTAGCCTTACCTGAAGAGCTCAGGGACAGTGTCCAGGCAGAGTTCAAGCCCTACAACCAACCAAAAAAAAAAAATGCAGTTCAGATGAAACACTGGAGACAGTTCATTCACCGCATTCCAAGGAATTTTCTCTCTTTCTTTTGAGAACTTCATCCCACTTACAGAAGAAATATGGGAGGAAAAGTAGTGGCCGACTATCACTGAACATTGACAAGGCTTTTTTGGCTGTGTGGATGTGTGCTGGTACTGTGGCTGGACCTCAGGGATTAGTGTTCTCACTCTGCTTGCTTGCCTTTGAACAAGCAAGTCTGGCCTTTTGCTGGTTAATTGGAGATGGAGTCTTAGATTTCCCCCCCTCCCCAGGCTGGCTTCAAATGTAGGTCCTGTGATTGGAACCTCCTGAGTAGCTGCGGTTCCCGGTGTGAGCCGCCAGCACCTGGCTTTGATGTGGCTTCTTTGCTGAATTACTGATCCATCTCATTCCATTGTCATCCTCACCTAGGGTTTGTTGTTAGTGGGGTCCCAGTTTTGTCCTTCCTCAGTCTACTGATTGAACAAGCAAGACAGATGACAAATGGAAGATTTGGCCAGGATTGTGAAGTTTTAAAGCTAGCATACATGACACGCTGTGACCCCTTAGAACTTATAGATGAGGAACACGTTCTGCCTTGTGGGTGAGTCAGGATGGCTTCCCTGTGCCCGCTTCTGTCCTGATCTGGTGTCCCTGACCCCTCCAGGTGTCATGGCCCCTCCAAGTGCATGGCCTGGCCTCACAGCATTCAGGGAGACTGCATTTGCTCTTTCTCATCGTCATTAGGTTACCATGGGAACAGTTGCGCTGGGTAGGCATGGGGTGAGGAAGGGAGTTAGTGCTTGGCTCTTATTTTAAACGTAGGACCCCTCACCCTGGTTTCCTCCTTTCCTAGGCTTGGGTACAGATCTGCTAATGATCCAAACACGGTGCAGGCAAAGGGTGACTTATTTGGTTTGTGAGGCCCCAGGTGTGAGGACGGAAAGGAAGAGTATGTGGATATCACCTTACTTTTAAAAACAGTTTTCTGCTGGGCACCGTGGCTCCCGCCTGTAATCCTAACTACTCAGAAGGCCTTATAAGATCTGAGCATCTTGGTTCAAAGCCAGTCGGGCACTAAAATCCTTGAGACCCTTATCTCCAGTTAACCACCAGAAAACCAGAAGTGGTGCTGTGGCTCAAGGGGTAGGGCAGTAGCCTTGAGCTGAAGAGCTCAGGGATAGCACCCAGGCCCAGAATTCAAGTCCCATGACCAATGATTGGGCCTTGGCCAGGCAAGTCAAACGCTCTATCATAAAGCTGTGTCCCCAACCTTTGGTTTTTGGGGTGTCACCGTAACTCAAGCTGGCCTTAAACTCACTATGTAGCCCAAGATCTCATGAGTTCTGGGATTACAGGCACGTGCCACCACGCCTGGTTTGCCTTTCATTCTGCCTATGATCTTAAAGGTTTGCTTGTTGTTGAACACTGGTATTCCCTAGCAAGCTGATAGAATGTCTGGGAATGTGGCTTACCAGTAGAGTGCTTGCCTAGCATAGCACTAGGATTGATTCCTCAGTACCACATTCACAGAAAAAGCTGGAAGTGGCACTGTGGCTCGAGTGGTAGAATGCTAGCCTTGAGCAAAAGCAGCTCAGAATTACAGAGATGGTCCATCAGCGTTTCTCAACTGGGGCAGTGAGGAGTGCTGGGGACTGTTCAGTGTTGGGTGTCTCCTGGGAAAGGAGGACCACGGGTGCTACCGGACACCCTCACTGCACAGTTCCCCCAGTGAAGCCAGGTAAGGAGCTGCCACTCAGACTCCTCACTCCAGAGTCACCAGCAGCGAGTGCAGGGACTGAGGGCATGGTGGGGTGGTCAGGGCACAGCAGGGCCGGGGCCAGATGCTCTTTTTTTTTTTTTAAATCATTTAAATAGTTGGGACCAAATGGGAATTTTGGTAATCAATGTACTCTAACAGGAATCTTCTCTCTGCAGTTTTATGGAGAGTTCATTTTCAGGATAATACCATGTGTTTGGTGGATGCTGGGGGCTCACATCTGAGATCCTAGCTACTCAGGAGGCTGAGATCTAAGGATTGTGGTCTGAAGCCAGCCCAGGCAGCCAAGTTCATGAGTTTCTTATGTATCTCCAAGTAACCACCAAAGGGGGAAAAAAAAAGAGCCAGAAGTGGAGCTGTATCACAAGGGATAGAACATTAGCTTGAAGCATAAAAGTTCAGGGATAGCACCCAGACCCTGAGTTCAAGCCCTAGGCCTGGCACAGAAAAATAAAAAAAAAACATAAACCCCACGTTTGTTCACCCAGAGTCACTGCTAAATGTTCACTGATTCAGATCTTTTTCTCTTGCAGTTCTGAACCAGCCAGGGGCCGCCAAAACCCAAATTTTTATGAATGGCGCCTGCTCCCCATCTTTATTGCCAGCCCTGCCACCCCCAGTGCCCTTCCCTCTCCCAGTGGTTCCTGACTACAGGTAAGCCACTGCTTGGGGCAGTCTCCATTCCCTGGGCATCCAGGACAGTACTTTTCACCAAAGCTTTTCACCAAAGCACACCAATGAAAATTTAGACCCACTATTTATTACACATAGCTCAAGATGGAAATAACAGTAAGAATTAGCAACGTATACTGAACATGCATATATACATAAAGCACAAAGAAAAAATTCAGCTTTTTGGACTTAGGCAGATCTTCAGCAGTCTGCTGTGTAGTGGGGTGTGTACATACAAGCTGTATACTGCACACAGATGCCTGTGGAAGGGCGGGGCGTGGTTAGGTAGCATGCTGGGTGGGCTCTGGGGTGTGAGACGTGTAGGGTGGGTTAGTTTTGTCCGCAAGGCCTTGTGTTCAGCACCCCTGGGCATTTGTTCCCACCCTTCAGCTCCTCCACTTACCTCTTCCGGCTGATGGCGGTTGTCGTCCACCACGGAGACATGCACTCTGGACATTTTGTCACCTACCGTCGGTCTCCACCTTCAGCCAAGAATCCACTGTCCACCAGCAACCAGTGGCTGTGGATTTCTGACGACACGGTCCGCAAGGCCAGCCTGCAGGAGGTCCTGTCCTCCAGCGCCTACCTGCTGTTCTACGAGCGCGTCCTGTCCCGGATACAGCAGCAGGGGCAGGAGTACAGGTCTGAGGAGTGACTTCCCCAGCCCCGAGCCATGGCCCAGGGCACGGTCCCACACTGTGCAGGACAAAAGTAAAGGCATGCCATGTGTGGCCACGTGCATGCGTGTGCGCACGGCCCCCGTAGACCCTCAGCCTTCTGTGTGTTGGAAGGGCAGCGCCACGTGGGAGCCAGTCGGAAGCAACTCCACCTGGGCGCATGCGTGCGTACGTGCAGTGTGTCTTTCATGCGTCTAATACAGGTAAATGAAGACCCGGATTCCGGAAGCCACCTTTTCTATATTGTAACCTGCAGGTGTCCACAGAGAGGAGTTGCCTCTGTGTCACCTTTGGCTGTCAGCATAGATCCCTTATTTTTAATAAGTAGGCCCATACAAATTGTTGACAAGAAATAGCGAAATTATTAAAGGCAACGATTTAGAAGAAAAAGTGCCTTCCACTTGCAATTGCTTCTGCAGCTTGTCCCTTGTGAGTAGACACGTCATCCAGGTGCCCATGTCCCTCGGAGGTATCTGGGGCACTCCCTTTCCACACTGCCGCTGGCTGCACTTGTAGCCTGGGCTCCTCTGCAGATCCGCCCTAGGGACCCAGCAGGGCATTGTTCACAGCGTTGGTAGCTCATTGTGAGATGCTGTGTGTGGGCTTTCCCCCTTCATATACCAGGCTGGAAGAGCGGACGGCGGTTTATTATAGAACCATGCTAGCTAGCCTCACGCAGTGTCTTAGGGTCTGTGTAACGCCTATGACTACACGTGGCAGATGAGGCAGCATTAATGTTCAGTCATGGCCTGTGCCAAGCTCTGAGGCTTTAGAGAAGGAGCCCGGGCAGCTGGAGAAACAAATAGAAGGGTGCCATCAGGCCACATTCTCTCTCTCCTCTCTCTCTCTCTCTCTCTTCCTCCCTCCCTCCCTCCTCCTCCCTCCCTCTTCCCCCACCCCCTCTCCCTGTACCTGTTTTCTCATCTGTAAAGAAAGGGAAGAAAGTAACCTGTGGTGTTTTAATGCCCCATAAAAGGTCAGTTGACACCTAATGTTGTCATTTGGTTCTGGGTTCTTATTCTAAGTATCCATCAGTGCCAGTGGCCTGATAGAGTATACTGAGCCTTTCTTCCCTTTTTAGATAAGCCTCAGGAACAGACCAGGGATGAAGGAATGTTGACACAGTAGTACACATGTCTTAGAGGTTGGTCATTTTAAAAGGTACCTGGTTCAGGCAGACTGTCCAGAGCTGTGGCAAGCACGCCATCTGTAGGCCCCACTGAGCTGTGCTTTCTGTGCCAGGACTGAGCTGGCCAGCTACATGCCTCGGTGTAGGCTTGAGCTGGGGAAGGCCGGGGGCACCCTGCAGCGGGACAGCCTGACGGCTGGACGGCACTCTTTGAGACAGAGGCCACTGTGAAGACTCACTGGGCCCTGGACACACGTGACAGCAGGTTGGACTGCCTGATGTGTCCACAGCTGGCCCCACACATGTTGGCTTTGATGTGGGACTGAATGTGCCTGTGTCATGTGACAATAGATGGCCTCAGATGGCACTGCAGTGTGTAGCTGAGAGTGAGGGCTGGCTGTCCTCGCTGCCTTGGACCCCAGGCACAGAAGGAAGAGTGTGAAGGCACAAGCCTGGGCCGTCTACCGCGAGCCCAGAGGCCGGCCAAGAGCCAGCACTGTAAATGTGAGTGATAACCTGCCTGAACGCTAACTTCCTCAGTTTTGTAAATAAGTAGGCACTAGCAACCAAATAATCCGATTTCGAATTTTTATTTATAAAGTACGTAGTCAATTCTTTCTGGAAAAACCTAAGTTGAGCTAGTAGTTTGTGTCACGTGACTGCTGGTTTATGTATCTGCTAAAGGTACTTTTGTATCTGCTGTGTATTATAGCAATAAAAAAATCATTTTGTTAGGGGAAGAAAAGCCACTGCCATTCTTTCATATCTGTGGGTTTGATTCAAACACCATCTTTCCACCCTGTAAGTTCTACGACAGAACAGGCCCTAGAATGTCACCAAGCTGCGAGCTGGGAGCTCATACCTGTAATCCTAGCTACTCAGGAGTCTGAGCTCTTAGGATCATAGTTCAGAACCAGCTAGGGCAGAAAAGTCTGTGAGATTCTTATCTCCGATTCACCACCCCAAACTGGATGTAGAGCTGTAGCTCCAAGTGGTAGAACGCTAGCCTTGACCACAAAAGCTTAGAGGCAGCACTTAGTCTCCAAGTTCAAGGCCCAGGATCAACTAGAAAAAAAAAAAGCCATCAAGCCACCTCTGTGCTTCAGGCTCACTCACTCAGAATAGACAGGGAAGAAGGAGACGGAAATGCTGTTTACAAACATCTCTCATTTCTTAGTAGGCAGAATTTTACGAAATGTCAAGTTGACCCGAGGAGCCAGAACCTTCTTGCGGATGGGGAGACTGTGGTACCAGTGAGAGTTGGTCGGGTGGTTCATCATGAGCAAGCTCCCGTGGGCCAGTTGCAGCCTGACCACCTCCCCTGGCCGGCTGCCAGGCTTTCCTCGGGAGGCCTTGTGCCGGAAGAAGAAATCTCGGCAGGCGCCAAATGACACGGAGGCGATGGGGCTCCCCGGGGCCAGCTCCCTTTCGTCATCCCGGTGCTCTCCAATGTGGTCGCAGCCGTCTTTATACCTGTGGTTGGAGGAAACAAGGACAGCATAGAAGAGAAGCCCCTCCCCTTGCTGGGAAGGGGGCAGGAAGGGTTGCCCCGGCCATGCTTCTGGCCTATGACCCAGGGCCATCTGTTCTCCTGCTTGCAGGCTCACGATCACATCTACTCCCTGGCTCCTGTATGTAAGCCTGTCATAAAGCAATCGCTCCCTACACATAGAATAAAACCCCCATTCTTGGCAGTCTGGCCCTGCCTATCTCTGGGTACACCCTGTACCCCTTTCCTCCTTCATTCATCCTCTGCTTTCCAACCACCCCCCCAGAAACCCCCTACTTTTCTCCAGATGGCTGTTGCTTTGGGGTCTCCACTTAGTTCCCAGGTCAAATGCCACATCTTTGGGAAGCAGTCTGGTCTCATCCTAGGCTTTGTACCCAGGGAGATACCAGATGCCAGGAAGTGACCTTCGTGGAAGCAGTTGCTCCTGGCATCTTGTGGGGGCATCTGTCCCGTGCCCTTCCATGCAGAGATTTTCCCTTCTCCAGCAGTCACAGTGCTGCCCAGACTGCTTCCAGGAACCAGTCCAAAATAACCTGGCCCAAAGAACAACTTGTGCACATGAACCAGCCTGGAGGACCGCAGATGCTTCCTTCTGGGGGAGACATGGAGAAAACCCAAACCACCCAAGGGGCCAAGAGTCACCTGTTGATGAGCACAAAGTTGAAGGTCTGTCCTGTCATGTCAGAGACTCGATCCCGGACACGTTCCAGAACTGGGAGCCAGGGCTTTGGTGACAATGTAAGACCTGAAAACGTGTAGGTTAGCCCAGCATCACCGTAGGTTGCCTGCTTCCTTGGCACATCGTGCCATTTCCCAAACACCTGGACCCTTGCCAGCGCACCTGTGCAGATGGAACACGGTAGTTCATATAGTCACATAAAGCTTGCAGAGAAGCAGACGGGAGTCTGACACTGTGGCTCCCTCTGTCCTTCGGTGGTGTGCACTGTCCTGCTGTTGACCCCTCCTCAAGCATCACAGGGACTTGCTTGAGGTTTTCATGTAAGCACAGTGATTCTTGGTGGGTGTGTTAGTGTATGCCTACAATCCCAGCTTGAGGAGGAGAAGGCAGCAGGTGGTTGCTTGCCTGGGCTACAAGAGACCCTGTCTCAAAAGGAAAACAAGTGTGACTTTTGCCATATACTTAAGAGAAATGTGAGCCACTTCTTCCTAAACACTTTTTTTTTTTTTTTTGCCAGTCCTGGGCTTGAACTCAGTGCCTGAACATTGTCCTTGGGCTTTCTCAAGGCTAGCGTGTTTTACCACTTGAGCCACAGCACCACTTCCAGCCTTTTCTATGTATGTGGTACCAAGGAATTGAACCTGGGTCTTTGTGCATGCTAAAGGCAAGCACTCTACCACTAGGCCAAACTCCCGGCCCCATCCCCTAGGTTTTTTTTTTTTATACTGAAATCCAGATGTAGACCTAATGATTCTGATTCCATTGGACTTATATGGAACCCAGTATGTTTTAACTTTCTCTGGTGACTTAGCGGCCAGGCAGATGCCCCTACTCTGCTATTGGCTACTAGTAGACAGATAATCTTGCTTTTCTTTTTGCCTTCCAAATTTATATCCCAAGGCCAGAGACTATTGGTTGAATCTTCACTCAACTCATCAGTGCTTCATGAATTCAGAATTATCCAATGTAAGGTCAACAGTCTTCAGCTTACCAGTAAAATATTCCACCTCTTCCTCCAACTGGCGGAAAATCTCATCTGCCTCTGCTCTGCCAAACAGGATGGTGTAATCCAAGTTCAGGCCCTCCCCACGAATGTGCCTCCAGCTGAGGCCTGCCTTGTGGCTGGCATCTCCTGTGCTCTCTCTCCTGGGCCTCTTCTCCATAGTTCCTCCATCTTCTCCGGAGGAGTCAGCCTCTTCCCTAGTGGGCTTTTGTTTCTCTGCTTTTCCCAAAAGGACCCCCTGGGCCCGCTTCTGCAGGAACCTGTCCATCACCTACCACAGTAAAGGCCAGGAGCTCAGTGGCAGGCAGGGTTGAGGTGCCTTCTGCCCCCAGTGGAAATCTCTTCCTCCAAGTGGACTCACAGCTACATCAAGCGGAGGTTCCCATTTTACAGGGTAAAGCCAGGACCTAGGAAAGAAGCAGAGCTTTAAGCTCCCTGGGCTCTTGGGCACAGGGTGGCCCAGCATCTCTCACACCTGCCTGTCACCATCAGCTGTCACTTCACAGCCCAGGGCCAGAACTAAGAGAAATGTGAGCCACTTTTTCCTAAACACTTTTTTTTTTTTTTGGCCAGTCCTGGGCTTGAGCTCAGGGCCTGAATACTGTCCCTGGGTTTTCCTCAAGGCTAGTGTTCTAGCTTGAATCACAGCATCACCACTTCTGGCTTTTTCTATGTATGTGGTACAGAGGAATTGAACCCAGGTCTTCGTGCATGCTAGGTAGGCACTCTACCACTAGGCCAAACTCCCGGCCCCCAGCGTCAGAACTTTTAAAAACTGCAAGACCTAACTGGACACGGTGGCTCACGCATGTAATCCTAGCTACCCAGGAAGCTGAGATATGAGGATCCTAGTTCAAAGCCAGCCCGGACACTAAAGTCCAGGAGACTCTTATCTCCAATTAACCCCTAGAAAACAGGAAGTAATGCTGTGGCTCAAGGGGTAGGGCGGTGGCCTCGAGCTGAAGAGCTCAGAGACAGCGCCCAGGCCTAGAGTTCAAGTCCCACAACCCACAAGACAAAACAAAAACAAAAACCCCTGCAAGACCTGCCTGCCTCACCCGGAATCTGCACACCAAGCTCGATGGTCATTTTACAGATCAGGACGCCCCTAGGGCCGGGAGTTAAACTCCGTCAAAGCGGGGCGGCCCCCGAATCCCGGTGGACAGCATGCACGTGGGGGGGGGGGCGTGCGTGGTGCGGAGTCTCCGCACACAGCACCCCGGCCATCAGCTCTGCAAACCCCCGAAGCTGCTCCGGAGCTCCGCCCGCCGGTGGGTGGATTTCCGGCTGGCTGGGAAGGGAGGGGCGGGGGTAGCGGAGAAACGGCTCTCCGGCGCCGCCTGCAGGCCCGCTGCGCCATCGCAGGCCCTGCCGTGGTCGGGCCTGGCCCCAGGCATGCGCGGGGAAGTTCTAGAGGACACAAAATTCAGGCGTTCTTCTCACTAGAGCTTAAGCGTGCAGCCAAGGAGTAGGAGCGCCAGCATGTGTATCAAAGCGTGCTGTGGCAGCTGGGAGATCCATAAATGAGCCCCTGTGGCTCAGTTCCGCCTCCTCCACCCCAGCCTGGGAGACCCAATGTTCCTATGTTTGCTACAGAATTTCCTATGGAGGGAGGATACAATGTACACCTTTCTGGCCCCGAATGTGGGTTAGTGGTAAAGTGCTTGCCTAGCATGCAGGAGGTCTGATTCTTCGGTACCACATACACGGAAAAAGCCAGAAGTGGTGCTGTGGCTCAAGTGGCAGAGAGCTTGCTTTGAGCAAAAGTACTCAAGGACAGTGCCCAGGAAAAAAAACAAAACAATGTATGGCCTTTCATGTCAGCCTTCTTCCATGTTAACATATATCCATAACTTGAGAGAGGCAGGTATAGCTGAGTTCCATCACTCACTGGAACTAATATCCAGCCAGATCTGGTAAGCCTGAAACCAATTCTGTACAGGGATTCAACTCTGTGCCTGAAATCAGGCCAAAGATTGGAAATTACCACCTTAACCACTCAGGGGCAAGTGATTAAGTAACTCCAGTAGCAACTCTGCTCTGGCTTTAGGCAAGGCCTCTTGGCACCCCTTCCTTCAATCCCTGCTTTTTTACCTAGCCATTTTGTATCCTTTCTATTAATGTGAAGTGTGTCCTGAGAATTAATGTTAGTTGGGATAAAAGAACATGCCAAGGCCAGGCGCTGGTGCCTTATGCCTGTAATCCTAGCTACTCAAGAGGCTGAGATCTGAGAATCACAGTTCAGAGCTAGCCCAGACAGGAAAGTCCATGAGACTCTTATTTCCAATTAGCCACCAGAATACCAGAAGTGGATCTGTGGCTCCAAGTGCTGGAGTGCTAGCCTTGGGAAAAAACTTGACCTTAGTTGTACTTGGCATTCAATAAATTCTAACACTGTAGAATTACACAAGGGTGTAATTCATTCACCACACAGGATAAACAAACTTATACATACATCCAACTCTTATTTCAAGGTGGCTATAAAGGCAAATGTTCAATCACCAGTTGTCTTCCTTCCTATACATCCCTCCTTGTCATGGACACTGGCACACGCCAGTAGCAGGATAAAACTCTTGCCCTGGCAACATTTTGGAGATGGAGACAGAAATAAATAAGAACAAATATGACATGTAGCTGGGAAGCTATTCAGACAGAGGTTGGAAGGTGGGAAAGACCTTCCTTAGGAGAAAGGGTCCTGAACAGTTCCTGAAGCTTGTTAGGCACAGGATTGTATGTGTGTGTAAGCTTTCTAAACAGAGGACAGTGTGTATGTGTGGAAGGCCTCCAGAGGAGACTTGCAGGGAACCAGATTTAGTATTAGATTTCATTTAGCATTGAATGTAGTTTGGAAGCCATAGGATGCCAGAAGTGAGATGTAATTTATGTTTCAAAAAGAATCCCTAGGGGCTGGGAGTTTGGCCTAGTGGTAGAGTACTTGCCTAGCATGCCCGAAGACTTGGGTTCAATTCCTTGGTACCACATACATAGAAAAAAAGCCGGAAGTGGTGCTGTGGCTCAGGGTAGAGCTCTAGCCTTGAAGAAAGCCCAAGGACAGTTCTCAGGCCCTGAGCTCAAGCCAGGACTGGCCAAAAAAAAAAAAAAAAGAAGAATCCCTGGTCAGGCATAGTAGCTCATCATGCCTGTGAGGTTGAGATTTGAGGATCATGGTTCAAAGCCAGCCCTGGCAGTAAAAAGTCTTTGATACTGTTATCTTCAATTAACCACTAGGATAAAAAACAAACAAACAAAAAAACCCAGGGAAGTGGGGTGGGGCTGTGGTTGCAGGGGTAGAGCAGTATCTTTGAGCAGAAGAGCTCAGGAACAAAGCCCAGGCACAGTCAAGCCCCATGACCCACAGAGAGAGGAGAGAGGAGGGGGGGAGTAGGGGGAAGGGAGAGGGAGGGAGGGAGGGAGAGAGCCCCCAGCCACTGGGTGCAATGGCTCACAGCTGTAATCCTACTCAGGAGGCTGAGATCTGAGGATCAAAGTTCAAAGCCAGCCTGGGTACTAAAGACCTTGAGACTTATCTCAATTAGTCACTAGAAAAGGGGAAATTGGGCTGTGGCTCCAAGGGTAGGGAGGTAGCTTTGAACTGAAGAGCTCTGGGCAGCATCCAGGCCCAAAGTTCAAGGCCCCAAGACCCCTTCCCCCCCCCCCAAAAAAAATAAAAAGAATCCCAGGATAGGAAAAATAACTGTTAATCTCAGTCGGGCTATAGGAACTGCTGGAGTAGAATTCAAGATTAGCTAGAGGAAAGAGAAAAATCCCAAATGTGTGTGCTGGGGTCACTGAGGTATGAGAAAGAAATAGTCTTTTCTGTCAAACCAAAGTGCCTTCACCTTGTATATTTTCTAAATTTCATTTTCTTTTACTTCAATTGTAACTATTATCTGTCCTGTGTATGAACAGCTAGCCATGTAAGGAAGATGCAATATATCTATATATATAGATATATAGATATACACACACACATACATACATAATATATACCAGGTATACTGCTTATTAGGAAAAGACATCTTTATCAATAGTGTTAAATATATACCAGGTATGCTGCTTGTTAGGAACAGAAATCTTTACCAATAGTGCTAAAAGGAGTAAGTCCTGGGGCCAGGAGTTTGGCCTAGTGGTAGAGTGCTTGCCTAGCATGCATAAAGCACTGGACTTGGAAATTTGCCTAGTAGGTGTGAGGCCCTCAGTTCAAACCCCAATACCATCAAAAAGAAAAAGAAAATGGGGTTGGGCGTTTGGCCTAGTGGTAGAGTGCTTGTCTAGCATGCATGAAGACCCGGGCTCAATTCCTCGGTACCACATACATACAAAAAAATGGAAATGGTGCTGTGGCTCAAGTGGTAGAGCTCTAGCCATGAGAAAGCCCAAGGACAGAGTTCAGGCCCTAAGCTTAAGCCCAGGACTGGCCAAAAAACAACAAAAAAACGTAGCAAAAGCCAGGCACCAGTGCCTCACACTTCTAATTCTAGCTACTCAAGAGGCTGAGATCTGAGGATTGTGGTTCAAAGTCAGGCTGGGCAGGAAAGTCCATGAAACTCTTATCTCCAATATATTAATCAGAAGAGGTAGGAAGTGACACCGTGGCTCAAGTGGTAGAACCCTGAGCACAAAGCAGCTCAGGACAGTGCCCAGGCCCAGAGTTCAAGCCCCAGGACTAGCAAAAAGAAAGAAAAAAAAAAAAAAAACCCAAACAGAACACTAGCAAACTGCTCCACCTAACTCTTTTGCATCTTTGTGCATCCTATTGCATCTTTTTTGCCTTGATGAAATCTCCATCTCGTGTGTGTCCATACACTGCTGACATGGGAGAGTAGTTGGGTGTTTGTAAAGAGAGGGGTCAGGCTAGAGCAGTCCCGTGGATCAATAAAACCTTGTGCAAAATGTTTTCCCAGCTCAAAGTCTTTTCGCTCGGTAGAATGGGTTGTGTTAAGTGGATTAACTATTACCAGGCTGAGCGGCGGAGGTACGTACAGCAAGGGAAGGATTCCGGGAAGGAATCAAGTTCAGTCCTTTCAGGTCCCACCTTCCCCGGGGGCCAGGCGCCCAGCCCCTCCTGCACATGCGCACTGGGCCCCCGGCCCCTAATCCACACCCTCACCCCGCCCCGCTCCCCCACCCCACCCCCCCGCCTCGCTAAGCGCATGCGCGGGCCGCTTGGCGCCAATCGCAAACCCGCCCGCCGCCGAGCGCGCCAGCCGCGAGTCCCTGGGCAGCGCGCGTCCGCGCCCTCTCCGACTCCGGGATGATCGGCCAGAAGACCCTCTACTCCTTCTTCTCCCCGAACCCCTCCCGGAAGCGGCCTTCCTGCAGCCCGGAGCCGGCCGCGCCGGGGGCTGGCGTGGTGGCCGCCGCTGAGGAGAGCGGCGAGGAGGCGGTGAGACGAGACGAGGGACCTTTTCGGGGGTGGGATGGGGAGAGGCTGCGGACGAGGAGTAGGAAAGGGGAGGAAAAAGGGGAGTCTTGCCTGTCCGAGGAGCGTGGAGGAGCGCCGCCGACTGGTTCCACCAGAGTTCGGTGCTCCACACAGCTCCCACGTGTTCAAAACAGCCGCCGGCGTCCTTCACGGGCCGCCATGCTGGACGTTCGGCCAATGAGGTCGAGCTTCGGAGATCGCGGGGCCAATCAGCGCAGAGAGGCCCCGCCCTGCGCAGCCCGCCAGCCAATCAAAGGAGCGTGGGGGCGGGACCGGAGGGGGAAGGGTTTTGCCGCGAAAAGGCCACGTGGGGCTGCGTGAGGCGGGTCCCGCAGGGCGGGGCGCCCGGGCTCGGGGTTTCCCCGTAGCGAAGGCTTTCGAGGGGCGTCGCGGGGCTGCCTCCCGGCTCTGTGCGTTGTAGGTTCCGGTCGTTTGGGTTTGGCTCTTCCTGCTCCACCTATGGGCGTCTTTTGCCATCGGCGTTTGGGTTTGGTCCGGAAGGCAGGTCCGATACGGTTCGTGACCCGCCTTTGTGGGGACCCCTTCCAGGCCAGCCCTGCCAAGAAGATCCGAACCGGGCAGGATGAGTCGGGCACGCCGCCCTCTTCACCCCTCAGCCCGGAGCAGCTGGGCCGCATCCAGAGGAACAAGGCCGCGGCCCTGCTCCGACTCGCGGCCCGCAACGTGCCCGTGGGCTTCGGGGAGAGCTGGAAGCGGCATCTCGGCGGCGAGTTCGGGAAACCGTACTTCATAAAGGTGAAGGAGGAGGGTCCAGTTTCAGAGCGGTACCCCTGGGACAGCAGGCCAAATTCCCTTTATTACAGGCTGTTTTCTTTCACAGGCTTTTCTTGTCTTCTCCGATGGTCTTTTCATGGCCGAGGGCTGCAAGGGCGCCTTGTTTTGAATCCAAGCACTTTTATTGGTTAGAGCTGTTAAATCCTGTAAGATGACTTTGTAAGTCTTAAGCCGCTTAAGTTTGCTCTCCAGGAACGGCTCGTATAGTAAAAATCATCACAGACTGAAACTAGGCTTGACTCGTTCAAAAAGGGGAAGAGAATGAACTGGTTGACCCCATCAAGAACTCAAGCTTGGCAAATCCATTTTGATCCAGCCCAGAGGAAAGAAATGAGCCTGATGTGTTGTGTGTGTGTGTGTGGGCGGGGGAGGCAAATGCCATTTTTTCCCCTCTTGCTCATTTTTAAATGAATTTGGATTTAAAACAGGACAAGGAACTAATAAGTGAGGCTTTCTTACTGAATTCTTTACCAGTGAGAATCTGATTTTAATCTTGTTTCTAAATTAGCTAATGGGATTTGTTGCAGAAGAAAGAAAACATTACACTGTTTATCCTCCTCCACACCAAGTCTTCACATGGACCCAAATGTGTGACATGAGAGATGTAAGTATCATGGGTAAATTTTATTAGAGGGGGGGATTCTAAGCACTGGAGTTAAACTGCAATCAATAAATTCAGTCATAAATGACACTGAAATCTTGATGTTCCACTGACAATATTTTAACCTGTAGTCTTTGTAACTTAGTGTTGTGTTTGCAGGAGGCTAAAGACCTTGGCTATATTACTAAAATATCTGTAATATATGTACAGATATACAGTATATTACTCCATACTAATTCAGTAATCATCAGAGTCAGTAGATCCTCCCTTTATAGGATAGTGCATTCAGGACCCACCCAGGTATAACTTGAATTCTCACACATGTGGGACCGTGGAAGCCACAGCATTAGGAAGAAGACTCAAATATGTATAATTTGTGGGTTTTGTTTTTTTTTTTTTTTTTTTTTCGCCAGTCCTGGGCTTGGGCTCAGGGCTTGAGCACTGTCCTTGGACTTTCTCAAGGCTAGCACTCTACCACTTGAGCCTCAGCACCACTTCCGGCTTTTTACTATGTATGTGGGGTACTGAGAAATTGAACCCGGGTCTTCGTGCATGCTAGGCTAGCACTATCACTAGGCCAAACTACTGGCCCCCAAATATATATAATTTGATAGACTTTTCTGGTAAGTAACTCTTCTTAAAAGTGGTGCACACAGAGTAAATTGTATGACTGTCTGGCTTCAAAATTTCCTTTTCCTTCTTAGTCTTTAAATATACTTTCATTTTTAACTTTATTCCTAGTAATTATATGTTTATGGTGTACAGAATGACATTTTGATATCTGTGTACAACGGATATCTGATCAGAGAAATTTTTATGTTTACCACCTCTGACTTGTATCATATCTTCTCCCCAACCTGTTTGTTACATTCAGTTCATGAACCACAGTTAACCCTGCTGTGCTATGGAATGTCAAAAGTTACCCCTAGCCAACCACACCTCTCTCTAGCTGTCTGCCACCCTCCCTTCAGCTGCTCTTGCCCCATCCCTTAGCTCCTAGAACTGCTGCCGTCTACTTGTGTAATTTGTTTATGCATGCTGTAGTTTCTTACGTTTTACTTAATCCCGGCTCTTAACTCTTGTCTGCCTGTGCTAGAGCATCTCCAGGTAGGTGCTGATTGCCAATCCAATCACTGTGGTCTCCGTTTGGGGGGGAGCCAGTTTTGGCTTCACCTGCATGATCTATGAGTTCTAAAGAGCTATCCTTAATAGAGGCTATAGCCTGCCTCCCAACCTAGCCTCTACCAATGCTATTTAAGAGTTGGACAATGCAATGTCACAACCTTGCTTCTGCTTTTGGAGCCATCTGTGACACCTTGCAGCCTGTTGGCCACCACCTGTGTGGTGGTTTGAGGTGTTTTTTTCCTCACTTGGATTGTAAGCAGTGTAGGACCCATGGTTAAATGAGCAAATACTTCCTAATCAAGTAGACCTAAAGTAGGTGAATTCATCTGGATACAGCAATTGTGCCTGATGATCCCAGAATGTCCGTTTTCATTTTAGAGCAAGAATGTAGAATATAGCTTCTTGTTTATGAAGTTAAAAAAAAAAAAAAACATTTTGGTCTTTTTCAGTACTAGGTTTTTCTTTGTTTGAATACCAGTGATCAACATAAGCCAAAAAGAGGTATGGATCTGGGTACAGTGGCCCGTGCATGTAATCCTAACTACTTGACAGGTGAAGATCATATTTCAGCTCAAGGCTAGCCTGAGTTAAACAACCTAGATCAACCAGTAATCTGGTAGTAGTAGCAGGTGCCTGTCATTTTGTACAGGCTGTACAGGAAGTATATATAAGGTGATTATGGTCTAGACATAACTGAGACTGTAGCTGAAACATAAAAAGTATCAGTCTACTTCTCTAAGAATCTCATGGGAGGGCAGGGTGACTTTGTAGATGTGCATTAGTGCTAAGCCAGAGAGGCTCTGGGGACTTGAATCCTAGTGCCAGGCAGCTGCTCCTCCAGGCCTGTAACCATGGAAAAAAATACGCTGGCAGCTAGGCTCAGGTATGGAAACTGAGCTTCCTTGTCTTTGGGAATGCCTACAGCTAGATTGGAAGGGGTGCAGAGCTGAGGGTGGCCAAGGTGGAGGAAGGTTCAAGAAGGTACCAGGGCTGACGTAGGAAAGCCAAACGAAGGTCAGGTAGACTCTTTAGGGCAGCTGGGCTGTTTCAACATCGTAGGCAGGCATTGTTTCTACTTCTGCCACCTACTCCATTGCCCTGGGTCTTGACCTCATTTTCCTGGTTTCAGCTATTCCAGGTTACAGGTCAGCAGCTACCACCTCTGCTGCTGCTGGTAGTGGTGAATTTGAATTGCTTTGACTCCTTGAAAGTCACAGAGGATGGATCTGTGAAGGTTTAAAATACCCTTTGACAGCTGTTCTGTTGTGAATTCATGTCATGCTCCTCTTCAAGTTTAAGGTTCTAAGTTAGTTCCCTGCAAAGGCTTCTTGAAATGGGACACCAAGTCGGCTGCCCAGGAGTGATGCTGGAGGCAAGGTGGTGGGTGGGGCCAAGAGCATGTTCCCCTTGTCACTGTCTTATCCCTCTCTGTAGGCATCACCTATCTTATTGACACTTCAGTGTGGCCTAATCCCTTGTTGCCTCATGTTCACAGGTGAAGGTTGTCATCTTGGGACAAGATCCCTATCATGGACCCAACCAAGCTCACGGGCTCTGCTTCAGTGTCCAAAGGCCAGTTCCCCCTCCACCCAGGTAGAGTTGCTTTAACATTCTAGGCCAATGGCTGCTGCTTGCAGATGTGAACAGAGTGAATGCCTGATGTCTCTGCTTGGGGAAGCATCCTTCCCTAGGTTATGGAACAGGGGCTCCCAGCCTGCCACTGTTGATGGTGGTCATTTGGGACCATCTCACTGAGGAACAGGGGCTGTCCTGGGCACTGTAGAAATTCTGGAGGGCCTAGGGGAAGAACCATTTTTCTGAGGGGCTTGTATGCCAGACACACAGATAACAGTACAAATACAGCGGGGCGTGGGGGCTCACACCTATAATCCTAGCTACTCAGGAGGCTGAGATCTGAGGATCAAGGTTCAAAGCTGGCCCGGGCACAAAAGGACCTGAGACTCTTATCTCCAATTAACCTGTAGCAAACGGGAAGTGGCACTTGGTTCAAGGGTAGGGTGGTAGTCTTGAGTTGAAGAGCTCAGAGACTGCATGCAGTCTGAGTTCAAGCCCCGTGGACCTCCCCCCCCACACACACACAAAGTACAAATACAAAGCTAAGCTTCGGGACTGGGAGTGTGGTCCCGAAGTAGAGTGCTTGCCTAGCACACACAAAGTCCTAGGTTCCATTCCTCCGTACCATATACAAAGAAAAGGCCAGAGTATTACTGTAGCTCAAGTGGTAGAACACTGTCCTTGAGAAAGCTCAAGGACAGTGCCCAGGCCCCGAGTACAAGCTCCAAGACTGGCCAAAAAAAAAAAAAAAAGCTACAGGGGAAAGGTGGGGTCAGTGTTAATAGGCTTTGTCGGGTGCTAGCCTGCGCCTAAATCCCAGCAAGGTCTTGGGCATGTTACCAGTCTGTACTGGGTATTTATCACTGAGCTGGGCTGTGGGTGGCCTTGTCCGTTCTGAGAGCCGGTTTTACCTCCTCCCACACATATCTTCTGTAATATCATCAGACTTGAACAGTTAGGTAGAAGATTGTTTCATCTGTTCTCCTGGCTCTTTTCCAGTTTGGAAAACATTTACAAAGAGCTGTCTACAGACATAGATGGTTTTGTGCATCCTGGCCACGGAGATTTATCTGGATGGGCCAAACAAGGTAAGCCAGCCTTGTTGGGTGTGTTGTGACCCAACACCAGCCATCTTGTACACTGCTTATTTATATATCTTCCTAAAGCTATAATAAATTGCAAAATAACACTAATAAAATGGCCCAGTAGAGTATATATATGTGTGTGTACATGTATATATATATATTAACAATACCTTTTTTTTTCTTCATTTTAAACAAGTTTATTTAAACAACCAGATGCTTGACTTGAAGGGAAAACTAGGATTCTTTTTTTTTTTTTTTGCCAGTCCTGTGCTTGAGCTCAGGACCTGAGCACTGTCCTTGGGCTTTCTCAAGGCTAGAGCTCTACCACTTGAGCCTCAGCACCACTTCCAGCTTTTTTCTATGTATGTGGTACGGAGGAATCGAACTCCGGTCTTCGTGCATACTAAGCAAGCAATCTACCACTAGACCAAACTCCCGGCCTTTTTTTTTTTTTTTTTAAGAGTAATTTACCCCTACTTAAAGACAGATTGCCCTACATGTAACAGCTACGTACAAAAAAGTTATAAAATTGTCCTTGGTTTTACAATGATAAATGAAAATATTAAAATTCCCCAATCAAGGTATGCAAGGATTTTTGTTTTTTCTTTTTTTTTGTTAAAACAGTGAGAGCAAAATAACTTACTGAAATATAAAGAGAAAAACTAAATGAGCATGAGAAGGGAGATATTTTCACAGAACCAGTATTTTTCCCCATCCCATCTCCATTTGATGTCAACCAAAATATACTATTGGCCATTTAGTTAAACAAAGAAAAGCAATATGTTTGTGCACATACACCAGTTACTTTATGGACAATAAAGGAATGGGGAAGGGGAAAAGGAAAGAATAGAGAAAGCTGTACTGTAGTAGTTAGGATGTAATGGAACCAAATTGCAGTTTTCTAATTAAGAATGTTTTCTAATTAACAAAGTTCTGGAGCAAAGTAGCAGGTTCCTTTTTATAGTTCCTGTCTGCTACGGGAACACATCAGTTGTATCTTCATCCTCCATTTCCAACTGTGCAGGCGTGTCTGTTTCATTGATGGGCTGCCCATCAAACCGGAATCTGATCTACCTCATTGACAAACTGTTCACCATAGGCTTTCATTAGTTGACTAAGTGGTGTGTGCCTCTTCATCTTAAATTGCACCACAGGACCATCCTGCCCCACCACCTTCAAATTAATATGACTGTTCTCAGTCTTGACTCCTTCCTAAATGATTTTTGCTTCGGTGAACTACTTCAGTGTAATTTTTTTTTAAATGTGATTATTATCACTTGTGGTAGTCTTATTAGACGGTTCTGTTGACAGAAGCCATATGTATTATTGCATGCCAAAAGATACCAAGAGGACAGAGATGAAAATCTGGTGCCTTCAAATGCCCAGAGCTTGTCTCCAGTCACAGTACTGCCTTCTTTGTGTCCTGATTTCACATAGCTGTTGATGCATTGGTTTCATCATCCTGTGTCTAACCTCTGCCGTGGGGACCTGGTACCAGCTGTGCACCTCCTTACCTTCTTGTGGCCTGTGTCTGCAGGTGTCCTTCTCCTCAATGCTGTCCTCACCGTCCGGGCCCATCAAGCCAACTCCCATAAGGAGAGAGGTTGGGAGCAGTTCACTGATGCGGTTGTGTCCTGGCTCAATCAGAACCTGAGTGGCCTTGTCTTCTTGCTCTGGGGCTCCTATGCTCAGAAGAAAGGCAGTGCCATCGACAGGGTATGCCAGTATGGTTCTTGGAACCCCTGCTACAGGTCCCTCGGGAGTGCATGTTGTCAAAGTTCTTAGAGCCATTTCAGGAATGACTAGCAATGTGTGAGAAACAGCTGGCCAGCTTGGGGCTTAGTAGACATACCATATGCACAGGAGGTGCAAAGGTCCCCACATGCCACTCTGCCTCTGTGCAGATGAGGCAAGGCTCTGAGGGGCAGCCACTGAGCCTGAACTTGTATTGTGCGTGCAGTGCATGCATACCACTATCTCTGCCTGCCTCATGTGTGTCCTACCTGCACATTGAGATGAGACCTTGATATCATCCTGAAATCCTCTCGTCCCTTCCCCTAATCCCACCTGACTGAATCCCTGAAACTCTGCCCTTGTAAGTGTTACAATCCTGCCTGTCACAGTGCTTGTGCTCCCAGGCCAGCCATAGCATTTCTCTGCAGGCCAAGCAGGACAGATGAACGGTGGAGGTAGGAGTCTGCAGAGGAAGGAGGGAGTGAGGACATGCTGACTTGGGAAGTATGGGCAGGGGAATTGTAGGTAAATACTTCCTCTGTACCCGAGGTTAAGGGCTTCCCCAGGTCACCTGGGGTTTCCAAAGCTTGCAGTGAGACAAATCCACCCCTAGTTGGTGTTGTGTGAACTTGGTCATGCCTGGTTTCCCTTCTGCAGAGGCTTCTGAGATGGGGGGGGGGGGTGGAGCTTACCCCAATTTGTTTTGGATCAGTGCCTGAGGGTACGGGAGCCAGCGCTAGAGCTAGAGCTCAGTCTGTGGAGTGTGTCCACTCTTGATTCTGGTAGCATTCTAAGCCAGTGATAGAAGTCTATAGACTTCTCTCCTTTTTTGATATTTTGAAATATTAATGCAAGGCTAGCCTGTAGCCTACTATATAGTGTAGGGCAGTCTGGAGAGCTGGGATTACAGGTATGCAGTACCACACCCACGTCTTCATCTTGGACTCGAGCAAAGTAGACTGCCATGCTCTGTCCCTCACCTCTTTTTGCTCAAGCCTAGCACTCTACCACCTTGAGCCACAGTACCTCTTCCAGTTTTCTTGTGACTAATTGGAGATGAATCTTATAGACTTTCCTGCCTGGGTTGGCTTTGAACTTCAGCCCTCAGAACTCAGCCTCCTGAGTAACTAGAATTACAGGAATGAGCTATTGGCACCTGGCTGGCTTTACTTTCTGATACATCCCATGTGTTCACAAGCAAAGAGCAGGTGAAATGGCAGGTGAAAAAATAGGTATGATGCTATTTAAGTAGGTAAGAAATGTGGGTGAGAAGGGTTTCTCATCTCTGCCTCAGGGAGGTTTAAGGCTGTCCTCGCTGTTACTCGGAACATTGGTAATCATGATTAGTAAGCGTAGCCTTGTGTAAGGTGAGAGGCTTGTGCATGCCGGGCAGGTTGCAGGTCTCTGCAGGAGCACATCACATTCCACATCCTCCTCTGGGATGCCCCTCTCACCCCTCAATGAGAAAGCACCATCCTATGCCTCCTGCCCAACCACAGGTCTGATACCTTGCCCTGCATTGCACCTACCTGTCCCTTTCTGTCTTCCTGCATGTGGCAGTCATTCATACCTGCATGCTTCTGTCCGTCTCTGAACATCAGATCCCTTATACCCTGGTTCGTTTTTGCTTCATATCAGTCCTGATCTGCTTATTCTTAGAGCACTCCAGTGCTTTCTCAGGGTCTGGGCTTAGGGTGGCCAGCTGCTTGGCTCTTTTCTCCCAGGAGCTGCAGGCTGACAAGCCCTGGTCCCTTCTGTGGCGCCCCACACCTCTGCTCATCTTTGTCTAGCTTGCAGACTTTTTCCTTCCCTGAGAAGCCTGCCTGCCTGTCTTTTCCAGCCCAGCTGTGCTGCTTGCCAATGTTAGGAACCTGGTGGTCTTTTTTCATAATCTATTGTGTCAGTGTTCCTCATGTACTCCTCATCAGTCATATTACAGCTGGGCACTGTCATAGGCTGGAGTCTCACATATTTTCCTGTCCAGGCTAGTTTCAAACTGTGATCCTCAAATCTCCACCTCCTGAATAGCTAGAATTACACACAGGCTTGAGCATTGTGTAAGCTAATATAGGTAAGGCAAAGAGGATTTACATGGCTGTCTTAAAGTGCCACAGCCATCCTTTGCCCATCCCTTGTCTGCCACCTTGTACTGTGTTCTCTTTCAGAAGCGGCACCACGTCCTGCAGACCGCTCACCCCTCCCCGCTGTCTGTGTACCGAGGATTCTTTGGGTGTAGACATTTTTCAAAAGCCAATGAGTTGCTGAAGAAATCTGGCAAGAAGCCCATCGATTGGAAAGAGCTGTGACCCCACACCAAGGGGCAGTCTGACTCCAGGGGTGGTTTTGAAGAGCCTCTGTGGAAGTGTTTGTCACTTGGGGATTATTAGCATTCAAGTAGGCTGCACAGGGCCTGCAGCCCTGTTTCTGCAGCCAGAAATAGCAGGTCCTCTACCGCCTGTACCTCCCTCCCTCCCATCCGGGCAAGATAAGGGCCCCAGCCAAGACACAGGCAGCTTGGCCTGAAAACCACATCTACTTGATCCTCCTACTTTTCTTTTTTAGTTAAAAGGGGAGAGTTGTAACTTTTGAGCCCAACAAATGGTTTGGTTCCGCCTGCTACTTGTTTTGACCTAGTAGATAGATTTTTGTAGATTCTGGGGTGCTGGGTGTTGTTTAGAAAGCTTTGGGGCTGTTTCTTTGAAAGTATGGATCAAGGTAGCTAGGGTGGAGGTGCTGTTCCTCCTTGGAGTATTGAGGAACAGCAACTGGGTCTCCCTCCTGTTCTCCAGAGTAAGCGGGGACGGTTGAACCCAGAGAAGGAAGGTTTTGTTTTAGTGTGGGGTGGGTGAATTTTCTAGGGCTGTGCAAAGTTGGTGTTCCACATCAGCAGATAACTGAACACTGGAGCTTGTTGCTGTTTTTTTGTTTTTGGTGTGTGTGCATTTTACTGAGAGTGTGAGAGAAAGTGTATGTGTGTGTGTGTTACTGGAAATCAAACCCAAAGCTATATACCTCTGAGCTACAACCCCAGTGCTGTTTTTTTATGTACTGAATCATTTTGGAGTGTATTTTTCTACAATACTGGAGAACTTACCTTTATATAAAGTACTTGTGTGGATGGGCAATGTTTTTCAATCATTGCTTAACAGACCATCTTTATGGGGTCCTCATATCCATCCTGGATCCTGGACAGTGGGGTTAAAGCATTAACTCTGTGCCAGTTGTTAATAAAAGATGGTTGACGTTTTCTTTGGTGTAGACTATTCTTTGGCTCTTAGGAAGCCCTTGGCCTGCCCTTATACATAGCCTGCCAAGATCACCATAGCAACCATTGTCCCCACTCACTGCTGCCACCACGCCCACTTCCTCCTTCTGCCCTGCCAGGCCTGGGGCACCCAACCCCAAGTGCCATGGGCAGGCTAGCTTGGTTGGAGTCTTCTAGGGGCCCCCAAAGTGTCATCTTTTAGCCAGGAAAAGGACTTCCTTTGAGACACTTGGCACGTCCATCCTGCCTGTATTCTGCCATGCCCTATGACTTTCTAGACTTAAGAATGTGGATGTGTTGGGTTCCAAGGTAATTGTAGTGCATTGGCCTGCAAAGCATGATGGGAGAAGGGGGATGGAACTGTGTGTTGTCCTGTGGCTGGGGTATGAGATGGAGACCTAGCTCTTTAGCTCTTGATTGGAAATGACTTTATCCCTGTGCCTCTCATCTATGAAAAGGCTTAGGATTTTGTGGTTGGGGGCAGGAAGAGGCCCAAGAAGGAGGGAGATGTCCTCTTAGGACTCCTTTGTTCAGGGCAGAGGTGAAGGGTAAGATTTCTACACTCATGCTCTGGGACCTTTCTCCTAGCACTGCTAGGAGTGGGGAGAAGCAGATACCATAAGCACTGAAGAAACAGACAATTGGATGTTTTTAAGAATATCAGAACAAAGCATGATGATAGACCCTCTCAGGCTAGCATTGGAGGCTGAGCCAATAGGATGAGTTCAAGGCTAGCACTTGAACTCATATAGTCTGGGCTATAGCACGAGACCATCCCAAACCCAAAAGAAAGGAAATGGAGATTATTATTGCTATGTCGTAAGTATGTCATATATTATGTGTATTGGTATATATGTGTAACTTATTAAATTTTTTACCAATCCTGGCTTGAACTAAGGGCCTGAGCACTGTCCTTTGGCTTTCTTAAGGCTAGAGCTATAGCACTTGAGCCACAGCACTACTTCTGGCTTTTTCTATGAATGTGGTAATCAAGGAATTAAATCTAGGTGTTTGTGCATGCTAGGCAAGCACTCCACCACTAGACTAAGCTCTGGGCTCATGTATGACTTTTATCTCCAATAAACTACCAAAAAAGCCAGAAGTGCAGCTGTGGTTAAGTGGTAGACCATTAGCCTTGAGCAGAAGTGCTCAGAGATAGTGCCCAAGCCTTGAGTTCAAGCCCCAGGATCAACACACAAGTACCCAATGAATGACCCAAGAAAGTCAGTTATGCAAATGGTATCCTGAGAGCTCCCCTGTTGTAAAATAATTAATTGTATGAAAGTTCACTGCTTGGTTTTAACCCAAACCTGCTAGGAACAAAGTCAGACTGACTTAGTGGGGTTTTGTTTTTCTTCTAAATAATCCTTAGTTTGTTAGCTGCATATATCATATCCTCTTTCACTTAGAATTTGCCTTCTGCTCCACTTTTCTTCTGGGATTAAAAACTCTGTTTTTAGTGGAGAAGCAAGCCTTTTTGGCATATGTATTTGGTGTGGTGATGATAGTGGCTTCTCGTCCTTGCAAACCTTCCAGCTGGATAAAGATAAAATAGGAGAGGAGGCTCTGGGCTACTTGGAAGAAAGCTGAGTGTTGACTTGGCCCAATGAAGGTTGAGAAGGGGCTGGCTGCTGCAGAATGGCGTTTTCATACTTGAAAGTCTCTCAATGTAAAGGTCTCTTGGAGGGTAGGCTCAGTGGTTGGAGTACTTGCCTAGCTAGCTAAAGGCCCTAGTCCTTACAGATCTCTGTACTTGAAAGGAATACTTCCCTCCCCAGATCTAAAGGCAAACCCTCTACCACCAAGTACTTAAGGAGTTGGTTAAACCAAGAAATCAATACTTTCGGGTTTTTGCTGGCTTCTCAGTCTACATTTCCTGTCTTTTCTCTATGATATTGGGGGGAGGAGAAGAGAGACCAAAAACCCCACAATATTAATGCAGGGCTGGGGATTGTAGCTCAATGGTAAAACACTGGCTTATCCTGCTCAAAGCTTTGGGTTTCATGTAAATTCATGACTTTTATTTTTTATGCCTGACTTCCTGGATTCGGGGTATATTTGAAAAAAATCCAAAAGATTCTATTAATACCTTTGTGTTGTTCATTTTTCAGTCATGGGGCTTGAGCTCAGAGTCTGGGTATTATCCTAAGCTTTTTTTTTGTCCAGCGTTAGTGCTCTACCGCTGAAGTCACAGCTCCATTTCTGTTCTTTTGTTTGTTTAATTGAAGAATAATATAGTCTTACGAACTTACCTACCTAAACTGGTTTTGAACCATAATCCTTAGGTCTTGATCTTTTTGAGAGTAGTTTAGTAGTGAGAAAGCTCAGCACATTTAGCGTGTGATAAAAGTAAATGATTGGAACTCTCTCATTCTTGAAGTCCTAGGGTTTGAACTCAGGGCTTGGACGCTGTCCCTGAGCTCTACCATGAGCTACAGCTACACTTTGGCTTTTGGATGGTTAACTAGAGATAGTCTGTGACTCAGACTATCCTGCCTTAGCCGGATTTAAACTTTGATCCTCAGATCTCCTGAGTAGCTGGGATTACAGATGTGAGTGACCAACACATCATAGGATCTCTGGCTGGTGGTGCAGTAGTTCTTATGCACCTGCCTAACTTCCTGCCAGTGCAGGTGGCAGGTGGTGACACTACCCCTGCCAGAGGACTTAAAGTGCCAAGTCCACTTCTGCTTCTATATCCCATGGAGAAAATGCCAAGAAGTCCAACAAATGTTGATTTTTCCTTCCTAGAAACACAAGGGACCACACCTGTCCTGCCCTAGCAGCAATTGAGACAGTTCTGTGTGAGCACTGGTGCTTTTACCCATTTCTTATGCTTGTGGATGAGAAGTCTGGGGCCTCCTCACTGCTGTCTGTTCCCTGTTAAGCATGAGGTACTTCTGTGTGATTTTGGCTCCCCTGGGCCTGGAAGTGACCTTTGTCCCGTATGTTTTGGAACACTGTGTAACCAGTCACAGCAGATGCAGATTTCCTCTGCTCTGCTCCCTTTCTCCCAGCTAAGGCTACCTGACCTGGAACCCAACTAGCTTTTTTTTTTTTTTAAACTTTCCCAAGAAATCAGAAACATTCCATTAAGTGGTGATCTTGCTTGGAGAGGGAAGAGACTCCTCCCTGTACCCTCCCCTCAGTCAGGCCCTTCACTGTGGGCCAGGCTCTCGAATGATAGCCTGTCATTTCACTGAGACTTTGCTGTGTTATGACATTTTGCACCTTACATATCCCATTCCCAGATCTCCCCCCCCCCCCGTGGAAGAAAGGGAGCTATAGGATGGAGGAGTAGAAGGCCACACTCCATGGAATAGGATGGCTTGCACAAGTGCCCTGATGTGGGGCACCCCGCCCCCCCTTCACTGCTGCTAGCCTGTGCTTTGAAGGTTAAATGCTTCAGGATATTTTTAAACAGCTGGAGCTGGTTAATCTATGAAGTGACATTTAGTCAGTCTAGAGCAGCCAGCAGGCTAAAATACAGGCCTTCCACAAACAGGCATAGATTCAGGCACTCAGGGAAGACACACTGAACACACAATAGAGAAACATGGGAAAAGCCAGCAGAGGCAGTAAAGTGGTAAGTCAGCCACCCCTTTCGGGGCTCTTCTACTGCAAAGCCAGCATCCAAGGGACAGAATTAAGTGAGGGTCACTTCTGGTTCCCAGGGGACCCCCTAAAGGTTGCTGCTTAACACAGTTTGTTACAAAACTTCCTTATGCCAGGGTCTTGTGCCATCACAGTACGCAGCTTAATTCTAGGATCTGTCCTTTTATTATTATTTTATTTTTTTGCTAGTCCTGGGCCTTGAACTCAGGGCCTGAGCACTGTCCTTGGGCTTTTTCAAGGCTAGAACTCTACCACTTGAGCCACAGCACCACTCTGGCTTTTTTCTATGTATGTGGTACCAAGGAATCAAATCCAGGTCTTTGTGCATGCTAGGCAAGCACTCTACCACGAGGCCAAACTCTTGGCCCTCCTTTTATTATTTTTAAGTTTGGTGTGGGCCGCTGTATAGATTCTGCGACCAGCCATTCTAGCTTGTTGAGAACTGAGAGGGCAATCCCAGGACCTAGGGCTTTCAGTTTAGAAACAAAAAGATAAAGAGATGTGTCTAATTTCATTGTTCTAAGTAAGACTGCAGGTTATTTCTTCTTCCCAGCCTTGGGGCTTGAACTCAGGGCTTGGGCAGTATCCCTGAGATTCTTTTGCTCAAAGTTAACACTATACCACTTGAGCTACAGTGCCACTTCTGGCTCTTTCTATTTATGTGGTACTGAGGAATCGAACCCAGGGCTTCATGCATGCTAGGTAAGCACTCTACCACTAAGCCACATTCCCAGCCCTGCAAGTCCTTTACAGATCTGATTTTACTGATTTCTCTGGGTTTTCCACTTAGCTGACTGGAGGGGGTCCGTGTCCCCGATCTGTGACTTTCTTTGATAAGCTTGATGTAGACAGAGCTTGTGGGTGAAGGTCTTTTCATTGTCCAGAGGTTGTGCAAACTCCCTTGTACTGCTGTCACCTTTAGGTCTGAGACAAACCAGACCATTGTGAAATGAAACTGGAGTTTCCACTGTGGGCTACCACAGTGACATAGATAAATGTCGATCTTAAGCTTGTGTAATGGTAGAAGCTTTGGGATAGTTAACTTTAGGATCACTTCTGTTGCTTTCCCTGACTTTTGAGTCAAGAGTGTCCATGTGAAAAGCGAGTTCATCTGGACCCAGAGAAACTTGGAAGCAGCTGGGAGCCATGCAAGGACCTGAAAACTGCAGGCAGGTATCACGTCTTGATCACGCAAATCTGTTTGCTCTCGTAGTGACACTTTTCCAGGCAGCTGGGCCACGTGTGTTTTATGCTGGGAGTCCAGTCTGAGCACAGTGAGGAAATGGAGGTCTTGATTATTGGCAGGCGTTCAGTTATCTGACCTCAAATAACTCTGGGGACTGTTCTAGGAAGGAAATATTCTTTATTCCATTCCACAGGCCAGGGAGCAAGATTCAGAGAATTTTTTTTTTGGCCAGTCCTGATGCTTGAACTCAGGGGTCTGGGCACTGTCCCTGAGCTTTTTTGTTCAAGGTTAGTACTCTGCCACTTGTGCCATAGCACCACTTCTGGCTTTTGTCTGTGTATGTAGTACTGACGAATCAGATCCAGGACTTCATGCATATTAGGCAAGCGTTCTACCAGTAAGCCACATTCCCAGTCCATGTTTTTTTTTTTTTTTGCCAGTTCTAGGGCACGAACTCGGGGCCTAAGCACTGTCCTTAGGCTTTCTCAAGGCTAGAGCTCTACCACTTGAGCCACAGCACCACTTCCAGCTTTATCTATGTATGTGGTGCTGAGGAATTGAACCCAGGTCTTCGTGCATGCTAGGCAAGCACACTACCACTAGGCCAAACTCCCAGCCCTGATTCAGAGAAGTTTTATAGTTGGCTTAGACCAGTAAGGTGACAGATGTCAACTCCTTTTCCTTCCCCCACTTCCTAGCCTGTGCTTGGTCTCCAGCAACATCCATTTAGTTCACCCAGGGTTTGTATCACTCTTGTCCAACTAATGAAAGCTCCACCTTTTTAGTTTTATTTCTGTCAGTTTTGGGCCTTGAATTCAGTGCCTAGACACTGTCACTAAGCTTTTTTGCTCAAGGTTAGCACTCTATCACTTTAAACTCCACTTTTGATTTTCTGGTGGTTAATTGGAGATAAGAGTCTCCTAGACTGCCTTGGCTGTCTTTGAACTGCAGCCCTCAGATTTTAGCCTCCTGAGTAACTAGATTTGCAGGCATGAAACACTGGTACCTGGCTCAACCTTTTTGTTGTATGTGTGTGAATGTGTGTGCATGTGTGCACGCACATGCGCGCTTGTGTGTGTATGTGCGTGTGTATGCACTCATGCGCCTGTCACTCTTGGGGCTTGAACTTGAGGCCTACCCGGAGCTCTCACCAGACTTGCTTGCTCATACTTGGTATACTACCACTTGAGCCACACCTCCTAGCTCCATTCCTGAGTGATGCTAAAGGACACTCTAGAAGTCATTCTCCTTTCCCTTTTGATTTCTACCTAACTAGATAATCAAGTGTGGGAAACTTATTATCCTTGAAGTGGAGGAAGGCTACTCTCCTACCAGCCCCTCTCTGCCTGGCTGGGTGAGGAACCAGTGAGTCCTGAAGAGTGGGGGTTGGCAGAAGAGGTAGGGAAGAAGGGAGAAAGGGAGTAGAAATGTAGCTCAGTCTCAACAAGGTCCTACACAAACCAGAACAGCTAGGATTACAGGCCTGAGCCCCCTGTGCCTGACTTAGCAGGTAGGACTCAGGTTTTGGTCAGTGTTCTGAAAGCCTTAACATTTGCTGTTATGTATTTTATTTATTTTATTGCCTATATTGGGATTTAAATTCAGACCCTTGCATTTCTTCTGCTTGCTTTCTGGGTAGGCACTCTACCACTTGAGTCACACTTCCAGCCTAGTTTTTTTGTTGGTTATTTTGGAAATAGAATCTCAGTCTTTTTCTGCCCAGACTGGCTTTGAACTGCTATCCTCCAGAATAGGTAGGATTGCAGATGTGAGCTACCCAACAAATGTTTCATTTTTTTTTTGTACTAACCTTTGAATACAGGCACTTGCATTTACTAGCAAGGCACTCTACCACTTGAGCCACAATCCCAACCCCTGAATTATATATTTTTAGCTTGTTAGTACACACAAACCTTTTTTTTTTTTAATGCTAGTCCTGGGGCTTGAAATCAAGGTCTGGGTGTTGTCTCTGAGCTTTTGTGCTCAAGGCTAGTGCTCTACCACTTGAGCCACATCCAGCTTTTTGGGTAGTTAATTGGAAAAGTCTCACAGATTTTCTTGCCTGTGCTGGCTTTGAACTGCAATCCTCAGAACTTAGCCTTCTGAGTAGCTAGGATTACAGGCAAGAGCCACTGGTGCCTGGTTTCAGCCTAGCTTTTTTTTTTTTGTCGATCATGAGGCTTGAACTCTGGGCCTGGGTGTTATCCCTGAGCCTCTTTGTGCTCAAGGTTAGCACTCTGTTTTAGAGCTATTGCCTTAATTCACATGATAGCTGGAGGTACACCCAGGATTCCTTGAAGTCATCCCTTGGGACCTAAATGATATCTTTGAGCCTGCTCATCAGGATTTATGGGAAGTCTTAAGTCTGAAGGTATAATTATTTCCATTTCATCCCCACCCTTTATTAAATGCCAGTTACTTACTGGGGGGGAAAAAGGCATATTTTGCTGGTCAAATTAGTCGCATTCCAGATCTGACTTTCCTGTCTCTCTGCTGGAAGGAAGTAAGGCAGGAGTGGGGAACCTCTTTTCTGCCAATGGCCATTAGGCATTTCTAGAACAGCATCGGCTGCCGTCTTGACGGCCTTGGATGGGAAGTTCTCCACCCCCGTGGAAGGCTTGGCTGAAATCAGGGCAGCTGGAGTTTCTGGCAAAAGCACTTGCTTTATATCTCTTGTCTCAGCACAAGCAGAACACCGTATCAGAAATGAGCTGGGATTATCAACTCGAGAAAGTTCCCCACTCAGGGGCTGGGAGTTTGGGCTAGTGGTAAAAGTGTTTGCCTCGCATATACAAAGATCCAGGTTCAATTCCTCAGTACCACATACATAGAAAAGCCAAAAGTGGTGCTGTGGCTCAAGTGGTAGAGCTCTAGCCTTGAGGAAAGCCCAAGGACAATGCTTAGGCCCTGAGTTCAGTCAGTCCCCAGGACTGGCAAAAAAAAAGTTCCCCACCTAGCCAGGTGCCAGTGGCTCATACCTATAATCCTAGCTCCTCAGGAGGCCGAGATCTCAGGGTCACCGTTTGGAGCCAGCCCTGGCTGACTCTTACCTCTAATAAGCCACTCAAAAACCAGAAGCAGCACTGTGGCTCAAGTAGTAGAGGGCTAGCCTTGAGCACTAAGAGGCTCAGGGACAGAGCCCAGGCCCTGAGTTCAAGACCCAGCATTGACAAAATGAAAGGAAAAGCAAGTCCCTCCCCCCTTTCACCATGGGTTTTGTAAGTCATTGAGCATGCATGGTGAAGGGTATGGGTGCATTTCTGCTTCTGTGAACCCCGCATATGCCACATGCACGTGATCTTCATTGGTCCTTCGGTTCCTCAGAGTCATTGGAACAGGCTGGGGACTTGCTTATGTCTTTTTTTGGGTGAGGGGTATTTATAGTCATGAATTACCCTCTGCCAGCCTCCAAAGGTGTCAGTGATGTTTTTGTTGCAAATGCCATTATGACCTCATGATGTTTAAAAAGAGAATTGACGTATTTCAGTCCATTATCACCAGCCTCTTCCTCTTGCCCTTCTCCTTGGCCCTTCCCTCAGACCTGGCCATTTCCACCAGGGATTCTTTCAAAGGGAAAGCTTCTTGGAAATTATTATCTCACACTGGGGCATGTGTGTGAATTTTCTTTGTTCTTTCTGATTCTTTTTTTTAAGATTTTATTAACATTGACTTTTTAAAATCATATTTCAAATATGTTTAACAAACAAGTATTCCAGAAGGGATTCTCTATATACAATCACTGGCTGGGCCGGGAGTTTGGCCTAGTGGTAGCGTGCTTGCCTAGCATGCACAAAGACCTGGGTTCAATTCCTCATTACCACATACATAGAAAAAAGCCAGAAGTGGTGCTGTGGCTCAAGTGGTAGAGCTCTAGCCTTGAGAAAGCCCAAAGATAGTGCTCAGGCCCTGACCTCAAGCCCAGGACTGGCAAAAAAATAAATAAATGAAACGATCACTGGCACATAGATTTTAGAACAAAATTAAAATTAAGCTGAGGGTTTGTATATCATAGGTACATATAAATCTATGTAATATAACATGTCTATGTAGTTATGTTTATATCTCCAAGATGATTTTTCTTTTTTAATTTGAGGCAGGATCTCACTATGCAACCCAGATTGATCTTGAATTTTTAATCCTGCTTCAGTTGCCCTGTCTTCAGTGCTAGAATTATAGATAAACGCCATCATACCCAGCTGCTGTGACTTTCCTGAGATACTTTAGGTTCCTCTGTGTATAATGGACTAGAGGGACAAGAATGGGGATAGGGAGGAAATAGGTCCAGAGGCTTGTACAGTGGCCCAGGTGAGAGATAATAGAGCTTGAACTTTAATAAAGCTCTTATTACCAAGCCTGGAACAATGGGGTTCTATGTGAGTGTATCCTTATTATTTGCTTGTGTGTGTGCGTGCGCGTGTGCGTGGGTGTGGGTGTGCAGAGTGAGGGAGAGAGAGAGAGACGGAGAGAGAGAGAGGAGAGTGCTATGGGGTTTGGGGCTTGAATTCGGGGCCTGAGTGCTGTCCCTGAGCTCTTTTTTGTTCAAAAGCTAGTATTCTACCACTTTCAGCCATGGTTGTACTTCGGTTTTCTAGTGGTTAATTGGAGATAAGAGTCCCATAGATTTTGTTATTAGTTGGCTTTGAATTTTGATCCTCAGATGCCAGCCTCCTGAGTCACTGAAATTACAGGTGTGAACCACTAATGCCCAGCTTGCTTTTATTAGTTCACTTAACATCACCAAAGCTGAAAGACTGGTGCCCTTCTTCTCGCTGTTTTCCCTAGTACCCTACCTTGCTCCTAGGTTCCTAGTTCATAGAGGTTCATAGAGGTCACTGAGACTGTGAGCAGGGATGTGATTTGTTTAGGATGATGCTGGCTTTCCGTGGGTGGCAGTCATACATCCTGCTTGAGGGTCTGCACGCACATGGCACCTGGTGGTAATTGAGCTGGTCAGAGCCAGCCTGGAAGATCTGATCCTTGGAACTCTGACCCTTTTTGGTCCAGATGCTGCCTTCCAAACATCCCTACTATGTGTGAGAAGAGACTGTGAACTTACCCAAGACTCACTTTGCTTGGGAGTGGCTGAGCCCAGATGTGAACATGGGTTCTAGTCCAAGGAACCAGTTAGGTAGCCCATACAAACAGCCAATAATGCCTTGTATAGATAGAGCATTGTCTTGGAGCAGGGAGCTTCCTCCCCACCCTGGCTGTGGTGGTGTTCATTTCCTTTGCTCATCTGTTAAGAAAAGCCCACACAGTGAGCTGTAGGCTGGAGCAGGCAGATTTTGGGGGGCAGAGAAGATTTTGCCCCTGTCCTGTCCCCTTCCCACCCCCTTTTTCTTTTTTTTTTTGCCAGTCCTGGGCTTGAGCTCAGGGCCTGAGCACTGTCCTTGGACTTTCTCAAGGCTAGAGCTCTACCACTTGAGCCTCAGCACCACTTCTGGCTTTTTTCTATGTATGTGGTACCGAGGAATCGAACCCGGGTCTTCATGCATGCTAGGCAAGCACTTTAACCACTAGGCCAAACTCCCAGCCCCCCTTCCCACCCCCTTTAGGTTGGAGCACTGGTGGCTACTCAGGCCCTAACAACCACACTTGGCTGTTCCTGGCACTTCATTATCTCTGCATCTGTAGAAGCACCTTGCGCCATTCTCTCCCCCCCCCACCCCGAGTCCTTGGCCACCAGGTCATTTTCCTGGTACATTTGATTTTCTCTTTGCTAAGTGCCCAGTCTGGCCAAACCCAACTTATGCTAAACCTTGGCCCCCGCCTCCACCCCCCACCCGCCCCCGGCCAGATATCTAAAAGGCTCAATGTATTTTCCTGTTTGCCTGTCAGGATTAGGGGAACATTGAAGATCCACTCTCAAGGCTCAAGAGTTGGACAAGGCAGGGTGATTGCATGAGAGACCATGTAGGCTTTGTACAGGAATGTGGCAAGCTGGAAGGAGGGTGGCCCTGTGGGCCTGGAAAAGCTACAAGTACCTGAGCTTACTTACATGCAGGTAGAGGGCTGAGGCAGGACCTTCCAGAAAGACCGAGTAGCAGATAAAGCCACCTTGCACTGCACTGGGGACGTGTTGCAGCCAGGCTGTCCAAGCCCCTCCCCTGTGGCCTGACACACACACCACCGGCCTCTTGCTGAAAGGTGACACTTCATAGGCCCAGTTGCCTTAGTCACCCTGTGGGCACCCGTCTCGAAGGAGAATGGAGTTGATGGCTTTGCCCCAGTGACGGTAAGTGACAGCAAGCGTTCTGTGTTGGAGGGAAAAAGAAAATTCAGAAGTACAGAGGGACATTGCTATATGGTGATAAGCTGCCCCCTCTGTCCCTCAAAATCCTGGCCAAGAATGGGGGTGGCCTTGTGTATGGGGGAGAATAGAACCAAAAAGCATACCCCCTCCCCCAGTCTACCGGTACCATGCAGCTGCTGGTCAGGGCTTATTGGAACGCAAGTTCCTGATGGCTCTAGCAGCTGTTGCTTGGGTTTCATTTGTAAGAAGTCAAGCAAGGCTGGAGAGGAGGAGTAGGGAGCATTGTTGCTCGAGGGTGGAATGCCTGCCTCTCATACTTGAGGTCCTGGGTTCAGTCCCCTACCACCACAAATGAATAAGGAAATATTGAGAGCCTTGGCTGGCATCCAGTTTTAGGTCAGCTGGTTTATTTCAGCAAAAGGCAACAGCCTACAGTATGAAGTCCAACAGGGGTTCATTGGAAGATCCCCCAACCCACCCTCTGGCCTCTGCTGCTCTTAGACTCAGACTCCTTGAACAGTGCTCATTCTAGACTACTGTCTATATCTGGTGGTGTTAACTTATGCATTGACCTGTGGCTCCATTGGGAAGATGTGTGTCTGAATTTAGGATCTTATCTCAGTGTTCTGTGTACTACCTTCTGTCCTAAGGAATTTAATCCTGTCCATTGTCAAAGGTATAGAAAGTTGGGCCAGGATTTTGAGCCAGTACCAATGACAGCATTTCTGAGCCACAGTTCTTCAAGCTGTGAGATTGTGTGTGTGTGTGTGTGTGTGTGTGAAGTTGTTCTGTGGTTTGCAAGAGGGTAGGGGAAGAGTCCTGGAAGCTAGGTGTACATTAAGTACCATGCATGAACCATACCATTCTAAATGCAGCTCTGAGGCAGGAAAACAGCAAGAAATCATGTCTCATGTTTAACAGAACATGAGATCCAGTGAGTTACTTTTGTTTTCTGGTCCCATCAGAGGACTGGTAGATCTGAAAGAATTTGCAGAATGAGAAAAGAGGGCTGGCCCCACCGTGCTGGCCTCAAGCTTGTCACTCGGCCCCTGAATCCCCTGTGTGCTTGTGCCCACCCTCTGAATCACTCTCTCCACATGCTACCTATCTCTCAGTATCAGACAATGTTCTGATGCAGTGAGGAAATTCCTGATGCTGGGTCTTTTATAAAGTAAAGAGGTTTATCTAGCCCACAGTTCTTGGGGGAGGGCCCAAGATACCATCTTCTACTCTGTTTTATTAGGGTCTTTCTGCCAACATCACAACAGGGTAGCATGGTGAGAAGGTATGGGAAAGAGACCATTTAGTGGCATGGGAAGCCAAGAGGCATCAGGTACCTGGCATGTTCTTTTTATACTAATTCATTCCCACAAACAGAATCCTAAGTCACTCACAAGACCAGCATACATCTTCCAAAGATGATAATGCCTTTATGAACTAATTACCTTTTCAGGTTCCATGTCTTAAAGATGCCATTACCTCCTAATACTGCTTTCCCCCCGCCCCCATTTAAGCAGCAGTGCTTTAAATATATATATATATATATATATATATATATATATATATATTTGCCAGTCCTGTGGCTTGAGCTTGGGGCCTGAGTGCTGTCCTTGGATTTTCTCAAGGCTAGAGCTGTACCACTTGAGCCACAGCACATTTCTGGCTTTTTCTATGTATGTGGTACCGAGGAATCAAACCTGGGTCTTTGTGCATGCTAGGCAAGCACTCTATTACTAGGCCAAACTCCTGGCCCCTTTAAATATTTTCTGACTAGGGAATCAATTTCATTGTCTTAGCTATTATTTCTCTTGGTCTCCAATTTTCAATTTGCCTACAACCGAACACATTTGTGTAGGATGCTGTCTTTTGCAGGGTTGCAATGGTGATGACTCTCCTTTCCCCCCTTCCCCTGGTGCTCCTGAACACGGGTTGAGGAACAAAATGCTAAAATTAAAATTCTAGCTTGCTTCGAGCCAAAGGTTGGCGCTCAATGTGTGGGTGTGGGTTTTTCCCTCATTGCTTTTTTCACTGAGCACACAGTTATTGTGTGCTGGACACGAGGATCTGGAAATCAGTGTCCCCAAGGGCCACTCAGTGGGTCAGGGAGGATGAGGACATTTGGAACAGCAGGTTTTTTCCTTATGTTGTAACCAGGATACTAGTCCTTACCCTAGGGCAGAATAGAGAGCCCTGGGGTATGAATGGGAGTGGAGGGTGGGGATAACAGGTGTGTGTGTGTGTGTGTGTGTGTGTGTGTGTGTGTGTGTGTGTGTGACTCCACAAAGCTAGAAAGTGCCTTTTACTCTGTCACACCCTCTCACTTCAGATGTAAAGCTTGAACACTTTGGATTTGTGGGGTAGTTCAGAGGTGGCTTTTGCAACATTTTGGCAATACCATGTGCCAATTACTAATTTCAGAATGTTTCTCAAGGGCCTGGCAGAGCCAGCAGCTGTGGGATTCTGATCTTTCTTACTGATAGTTTCTTCCTCCTGCTCCTCCTCCTCCTTGTTTTTTTTTTTTTATGCCAGTCCTGGGGCTTGAACTCAGGGCCTAAGCCCTATTCTTGGGCTTTTTCTTTTTTTTGTTGTTGTTGTTGTTTTTTTTTTGCCAGTCCTGGGCTTGAGCTCAGTGCCTGAGCACTGTCCTTGGACTTTCTCAAGGCTAGAGCTCTACCACTTGAGCCTCAGCACCACTTCCAGCTTTTTTCTATGTATGTGGTACCAAGGAATCGAACCCGGGTCTTCATGCATGCTAGGCAAGCACTTTAACCACTAGGCCAAACTCCCGGCCCCTTCTTGGGCTTTTTCAAGGGTAGAGCTCTACCACTCCACAGCACAATTTCCAGCTTTATTTTTATGTATGTGGTACTGAGGAATCGAACCTGGTCTTCATGCATGCTAGGCAAGCACTCTACCACTAGGCTAAACTCCTAGCCCCTCTTTTTCTTTTTTCTTTGTCAATCATGGGGTTTAAACTGAAGGCTTAAAAGCTGTCCCTGAGTTCTTCAGCTCAAGGCTAGCCATCTACCACTTTGAGCCACAGTGTAGTTCATGGAAGATAAAAGTCTCATGGACTTTGTTGCTGGGCTGGCCTTAAATTGTAACCCTCAGATTTCAGCCTCCTGAGTAGCTATAATTATAGCGGTGAGCCACTAGCTCCTGGCTTAGTTCTCTCTCTCTCTCTCTCTCTCTCTCTCTCTCTCTCTCTCTCTCTCTCTCTCTCTCTCTCTCTCTCTCTCCCCCCCCCCCGGCCTGTCACACCTTCTGTAAGTAGCACAGGGGTGGTTGGTCATTTATGTAATGTTTTAGAGATTTTTAGTATTCAGTATAAAATTTATGCCCCAGGTATTTTGTTGTGGATATTACCTGGGAAAACACCCTTGCCAACAATTCAGCAGTTCTGTCCCAACAGAGTTCAAGAAGTTCTTGGCTCACCTATTTCCAGGAAGCCATGAGGACTTTTCTACTTTATTTCGGAACACCGTGTTGAAAGTACAGAAGAGTTGGAGATCCCAAGTCAATCTGATTTTGTGTTTTGCGTTTCTGACTTTGTACTGCTCCCAGTACATAACTGGGAGGAAAGATAAACTCACTTACTGACTGTTTTTATTTTTTGTGGTGCTGGGGACAGACCTACAGGGCTTCACACATGCCCGCACTGGCTCCACCACTCACCTCCAGACCCAGCCTGCAAAGTGGATCCCAGAAGTTGTCAAAACATGTTCAGAGCCAGGCACTGGTAGCTCATGTTTGTCATTATAGATGACTCAAGAGGCTGAGATCTGAGGAATGTGGTTCAAAGCCAGCTGAGGCAGGAAAGTCCATGAAACTCTTTGGGTTACCTGGTGAGCCACTGGTACCCAGCTTGCTTTGAATATTTTGTTACTGTTTTTCCAAACTCATCTACTGTATATAGTGTAAATTAGTGCTACACTCCTTTTTATGGCTGAATAATATTGCTCAGTATAGATAAATCACATTGTGTTTGCCTATCTACCAGTTACTAGCTGTTTGGGCTTTTCCACCTTTTTTGCATGATGCATTGTTCTGATCTCATGTCTTCATCTCATTCAATTCTCTGTCACTGGTCTGTCTGTGGTTTGGGCTAACTGTGTGGTATTATATTTCGGATCTTAGTCAGTATGTGATGTCATAACCTGTGTACCTGAGTGTTACAACATAAATATCTGAGATGGAGCAATTTGTAAGGAACAGAGATTTCTTTGTCCCAGTTATGGAGACTGAGAAGTCCAAGACCAAAGGCCTGTGTGTAGCAAGAGTCTTCTCCTTCCCATAGAGAAGGCAGAAGGGCAATGGAGCCCCAGGGGCCCAGCCTCCTTTACAAAAACCCTTTCTCATGATTGCAAACACTCTCCCTTGATGACAACATTAATCCAGGGCCTAATAACTGCTTCACAATCCCACATCTCAATACTGTCACTTTGGGGATTCAAGTTCCTAACCCATTGAAAACCCTAGCATAGGGTCCAGGAGCATAGCCTAGTGGCAGAGTACTCACCTAGCATACATGAAGCCCTGGGTGCAATTCCTCGGTACCACATACACAGAAAAAGCCAGAAATGGTGCTATGGATAAAATGGAAGAGCACTAGCCTTGAGCAAAAAGTGTCCAAGGTTAGTGCCCAGGCCCTGAGTTCAAGCTCCAGGACTGGCAACAAAACAAAACTAAACAAACAAACAAAACTCTGGCATATACTCCAAGGGAGACACGGGGAGCAGGCCCAGAAGCCTCAAGATATGTGCTCAAGGCTACCCAGCACAGTGTGGGACTTGTTGGGCCCAACTGCTTCTCTGGGAGAGAAGTCACTCGGTTATGCTAACTATTAAAAAAAAATCTGTCTTTTCCTTTATAGATTTTTTGAATGGTCTTGCTCCTTCTCTCTTGCCTGATTTTCACCTGCCTGACGTTTTCCTGGTTAAAAATCTGGAGGAAAATGACAGACTCCAGCCCAGTTACCAACAATAAGTTGGAAGCAAGTTTCATTATGAATCAGGAGCCTTTTCCAGCCTCAAAGAGCTCAGAGGAGCCCCTGCAAAAAAATGATGGTGCAAACTCCCTGCTGAAGACTCCTAAGCAGGCTGAGCCAGCCTCCCACGAAAGCCCCAATGGTGCCAGTCAGCAGAGAAATTCTCTTCCTCCTCCACATCAGAAGCCTCCTAGAGCGCCCCAATCTTCCGATGACACCAGGCCAGCCCTGCAAGCCAATGGGACAGAGCCCCAAGACCTGGAGCCCCCAGATACCAATGGCCTGTCCTCCCCAGACAGGCCCCAGGGCCAGCGATCTCCATCGAAAGAGGACAAGAAGCAGGCCCACATCAAGAGGCAGCTCATGACCAACTTCATCCTGGGCTCCTTTGACGACAACTCTTCTGATGAAGACTCTGGGGCTGGCTTTTCACGAGCATCTTCCCGAAAGGGCAGTCGGGCCAGCCTGGGCACCCTCTCCTTGGAGGCTTCTATGATTGCAAGCGAAGCTGACATACATATGCCAGCTATGAGGTAAGAGCATCTGTTCTCTTCATGGTGGGCATAGTGGCCGAGATAGGGGAGCTTGCTTCCCTTCCCATCCTTCTCCCTCTCCATCGGGGCAATGCCAAGACTCAAGGTAGCTGTGTTTGAAAAGAAAGACAAAAGCCAGAGAGTGGAAACCTTGCCTCTTTGCTCTTTTTGCTCCGCTGGGTAGGTAGTCTGTACTTGCAGGCAAATCTCCTCTAACATTTTTTTTGTGTGTGTATGCCAGTCCTCTAATATTTTGAGGTCTCCAGTTTCTCTAGAACAAAAGCAGGGGGGCCTGGGGTTTGGACTGATTCTCCTAGTCCTTTATCTAGTTCAAAGACTGAAAACGAAGGGCTTAGCTGGGCACTGGTATCTCCTGCTTGTAATCCTAGTGACTTTCAGGAGGCTGAGATCTGAGGATGATGGTTCAAAGCCAGCCTAGGCAAGGAAAATCTATGAGTTCCTTATTGCCAGTGAACCACCAGAAACTTTGGAAATGGCACTGTGGCTCAAAAGTGGTAGAGTGAGCAAAAGAGCTCAGGGCCCAGGCCCTGAGTTCAAGCCCTATCACCAACAAAAATAAATAAAGAAGACTGAAAACTAAGGACTGGGGGACTTGGGGAAATCCTTGAGCCTTCATCCAGTGTTCTATCCTCCTTGTGGGGAATTACAACAAAGACAATAAAAGCGTAACACAGCTGGGCGCAGTGGCTCAGACCTATAATCCTAGCTACTCAGGAGGCTGAGATCTGATGATCTTGGTTCAAAGCCAGCCCTGGCACTAAAGACTGTGAGACTATTACCTCCAATTAATCACTAGAAAACTGGAAGTAGTACTATTGCTCAAGGGGTAGGGCGGTAGCCTTGAGCTGCAGAGATCAGGGACAATGCCCAGGCCCAGGGATACAGTGGTAGCCTTTAGCTGAAGAGCTCAGAGACAGCACCCAAGCCCAGAGTTGAAGCCCTACAACCGACCAAACAAAAAAAGGGTAACATGTTTGTGAGTCTACCTTTTCCCCTTTATGGTTTCCCAAGGGCACCCTGGGTTTATTCCGGATCTTTCCCTTCTGCCTGCATCCTCACTTTCAGTGAGCATTCCATCTCAGCTCTCTTTCTCTAAACCTTTGTACCAGTTCTTTTATACCCTAACCTCCCATTAAGGCCAACTGGTGTACCGTGCACTGAGAGGGAACACATGCTCTGCTCCCAACATCTTATAATTCTTCACTTTTGACTAAAGAGCAAGTTCCTCATTTGCGTTTTGCCCTGAGTGCTAAAAATTCATTATCGGGTCCTTTTATCTAGAGTTACTTCCTCTGGGAGCCCTCCCTGTTCCACCTTTAAAATATTCCTCCCATGCCAGCCCCAGTTTCTATGTGTTATTGTCTCCCTCCTGGAGATTATATGTGTATGTGCTTACTTGATTCTTGCTGGTTGCCTTCCTTCCTGCACTGCTGGGCAAAGTCTATGAATTCAGGGCCAGGTTGCAATGGTCTGTGTCTTCTCACTGCTTTGCCTGGTACAGACTATGAATGAATGTGTGCCAAATGCACAAATGAAGTAAGCAATGTGGACTTGCCTTACTGAATCCTGTGTCCGGGGGTGTAAGAAACACTTTAACAGGTGTAGAGATCGATAGGTGGATGGATGGATAGATAGTGGATAGATAAATGATGGATGGAAGATGGATAGATAGATGGATGATGGGTGGATAGATGGGGGGATGAAGAAAAGGGGGGATGAATAGATGAATATATACCTTATTGGTTTTTAGCAACAGTAATATTTCATTCTCATAAAACCTTTCTTGCATATATTGTGTAACTTTGTAGACTATCCTTGAGCTAAGCTCCAATTTTAGGATTTAAACTCTAATTTTGAATTTTCTTTTGTCTTTACTATGACTACAGGAAGTCACAGTTTCTCTCTTTTTCCCACATGATGTGTGCTGACTACCCTTATAGACCAGAGGCTTCATGTGTTCTGTTCTGGTCTCTCTTCAAGCACCTTCCCTCGGGTTCATCTCAGGTCAGGGGTTGGGCTTGTCCTGTCTTTGGATTTGGAAAGGATCCTTAAGAGTTAGAACTCCCATACGACTCTTAGAAATGGAGCTGAAGGGAACATGACAGGATGTAGCAAAATAGTTGCTCACAGTCTTCGAATGGAGGTCACACAAACCTGTTGTTCAGGATGGTCCTGCCCTGTGAAATAAGCATCATTGTGCTCTGAGATGCCCAAGTTCAAAGCCTCTTCTTGCCATCTTGGTCCCCTAGCAGCCTAGGGTGCTGCCTGCTGGGATAGGGCAGGTTCAAGATCACTCATAGGCAGTACTGAAACCATTACCACTCAAGGTTCATTCGTTCTCTATTATCAGTGAACTTTCTCACTGATAAACCAGTCCTGAATCCATATGAATTTTTGTGTGTGTTTGTGTGTGTGTGTGGATCGTGGGACTTGAACTCGGGGCCGGGGTGTTGTCGCTGAGCTCTTCAGCTCAAGGCTACAGGCCTACCCTTTGAGCCACAGTGCCACTTCTGGTTTTCTGATGGTTAATTGGCTATAAGAGTCTCATGGACTTTGTGCTCAGACTGGCTTTGAACCGCCATCCTCAGATTTAAGCCTCCTGAGTAGTTAGAATTACAGGCATCAGCCACTGTACCCGGATTCCATGTGAATTATTTAGAGTCTTTATTCCTTTTGCTGGTGTGAATATTTTAATATTTTCTGTTGATGAAATATTAATGTGAATACAGAGTATAAAATTTTATCTTCCTAAAAAAAAAAAAACCCATAGAAGTCCATGTTCCAAAGCTCTTGACAGTTTCGGTAAGGGACTGTGGAGTGTAGTATTCAGTCCTGAAACACAGAAAATGTTTCTAATTACTTGTGTTTGTAGGGAGGGAGGAAGGGAGGGAGGGAGGGAGAGAGAGAGAGAGAGAGAGAGAGAGAGAGAGAGAGAGAGAGAGAGAGGAGAGAAATGTTTCCAAATAGTAAATAATCATTATGTAGGAGCTGTAGGGAAGACAAGGAAAAGAATCTGAAACATGAGACCTCTTTCCTGAGACCAAGTTAAGCTGTGTTAGTCACCTTTCAGGACCTGGTGAAATTAGATGTGTCCGTCATCTTTCAGGCTGGATTCCAGGGCAGATGTGTTTGAAAGAAGAATAAAAATCTAGAACAATGCAAGGAAACCAGTCCTCTTCACTTCGATCCTAACTGGCTTTGTGTAGGGCTTTGCAATGGTCTTCATTTCTCTTGTGTGTGTGTGTGTGTGTGTGTGTGTGTCTTTGTGTCTTTGTGTGTGTCCAGTCGCATGAATAGCCTCCATATGTAGAGGAAGTAATCAAAGACACAAACTTTGATTCTGTTTTAGTTGGAGGAGCTGGGCAGGAGAGTGAAGGAGGTTGTTTTTTTTTTTTTTTTTTTTTTAATTGTCTTTCTCTGTACTCAAGGTCAACCAGGATTAGCCAGGCAGGGGCTGGAGTGGCTCAGAGGGTGTGGCAGATCCAGGGGTGAGGCTTTTGTAAGCAGGCCTTTGCGTGCAGAGCAGGTCCTGGTCTGGTGGGTTCTTGGTCCCAGCACCCTTGAGCAAAGAGCATTTCGGGATGGAGCAAGCGCAGTACCAAGTTGGGTGTCCGCCCGCAGTCACCAGTCTCAGCCCTAGGAGCTCTAGGATAGTGTCTCCATTTCCCTGTGGTGACCCGACTACCCTATGGGCCTCGGAGCTGGGGTCTGCAGTAAGGGCTTAAGGGGTGCATGCTCTGCACCCCTGCAGGAGCCGGATGGGATTAGCCGGCGAGTTGGTCAACGTGAGTCCAGCCAAGTGCAAGATCTGTTTCTCTGATTGCCCCGAGAAGTAAGACTGCAATGTTCATGCCTGTTACCTCTTACAAGCTTATGCACTACCCCTTCCCACCTCGACCCAGGTCAGGCAGTATGTCCTCTTAGCTCCTTCTTTTTCGTTTGACCCCCCTCTCCCCCCAAAGAAATGCAAGCTTTATGGGGCCGGGAGTTTGGCCTAGTGGTTAAAGTGCTTGCCTAGCACTTGCCTAGCCAAGGTTCGATTCCTCGGTACCACATATAGAAAAAAGCCAGAAGTGGTGCTGAGGCTCAAGTGGTAGAGCTCTAGTCTTGAGAAAGTTCAAGGACAGTGCTCAGGCCCTGAGCTCAAGCCCAGGACTGGCAAAAAAAAAAAAAAAAGAAAGGTTATCAATGTATGTGAATTAATGCACCTTCTATTTGGCAAATATCATGTAACCCTTTTACTAATTACAATAAAAAAAAAACAAAACAAGAAATGCAAGCTTTAACTTTGGCTTTTGGGTAGATGGAGCTTTTGCTTTGTTTTTGTTTTTGCCAGTCCTGGGGCTTGAACTCAGGGCTTGGGTGCTGTTTTGGGTGCTGTTTCTGAGCTTTTTTGGAGGTAAGTTGTGATCCTCAGATCTCAGCTTTCTGAGTAGCTGGGATTATAGGTGTAAGCTATGGAGTACCTGGCTCACAAAGTTTTATCGGAGAGCATCCATATCATTACTTTGCATTTAGTCTGTGGCTCCTTTTGAGCTTGATTGGTGGAGTTGTTCCAAGGACAGAACTGGCCCAGAAAACTTGGAATATTATGGCTTGACTGATCTTTGATTGAAATGCTTTGCAACCCTTGCTTTACCCCATGTTGCTGTAATAGAATTCATCTGAAAATTCAAAATGATCTTTTTTGTAATGGTTCTGTAAATCTCCCCTGCACACATCTCCCTTATGTGTGACTGTCCTCAGGGAGCAGGAAGGGATCCAGAAATCTCTGGGAAGCATGACTTTACCCTCCCAAAACTGATTCAGTGGGGAACTTCAGATGTCTTGTCATGCTGACAAGACATTTCCCTGTGGTTTTGTTTTCTGTCAAGTGGTTCTAATGGTAGAGAATCCTCTTTTGGCGGAGGGAGGCAGTCCTGGGGCTTGAACTCAGGGCCTGAGCACTGTCGTTGAGCTTTCTCAAGGCTAGAGCTCTGCCGTTTGAGCCACAGCACCACTTCCAGCTTTTTCTGTGAATGTGATACACAGTGCATGTTAGACAAGCACTCTACCACTAGGCCACTCTCCTGGCCCCTCATTTAATTTTTTTTGTGTCACAAAATAAGATTCTTTGGATTTTCTTTCCAATGTAAATCCCATTCTTAGCTTGTTAGGGAAACGATTTGGCTCATGGGCCACAGCTTATTTCCCTTTGGCCTTATGGGAGTCTTTTTTTTTTTTTTTTGCAGTGCTAAGGTTTGAACTCTAGGCCTCACTCTTACTTGCAAGTACTTTGTGTTGGAACCATACCCTTAGCTCTGGGAAGCTTAGTTTTATATTGTTGGAAAGGTACGTTTTGAAGTTATCTGCTGGACTGTACAATATCCCTTCTTGCTTTATAATGATCTTCAGATCTCAGCCTCCTGAGTAGCTAGGATTACAGATGTTCTAATTTTTTAGCCTAAACAGTATGAAGTGCTTTTGTTTATCTCAAAGAATCTCTGAACCTTGGTCTCATCTGGAGCCAGTGATGAGACACCTTCTCCCCTTCCCTGTTCCCCCTGCTCTCCCCAGCTTGGTCCAAACCTGGCCCCTGAGAATGTTGATTTCCTGTCTTCCCAGTTCAGTTCCCCCTGCTCTCCATGCCAATGGACTGGTGTTTGGTTGGCACCTCTGTTGTTGATTGCTACCCAAAGCCATTTCCAAAGTCACTGTGGAAGATTTCAGGTTGTCCTGTTGCCCGGCTGTGTAAGGCCTGGACTTAGAGTTGGGCTGAAGGCTCAGGGATTAGCAGAATTGTCCTTCAACTGAAGGTCGGGCTGTCTGGAGCCAACCTCAGTTGGTCTCCAACATTGTTCAAAAGCATTAAAATAGCCACTTGCTTAGAGACTAGACCAGACACAAGGACCTGACAGTATTATCTATTCACTTTTGAGGTTCATAGTGATGGATTGTGGCTTGCAGGATGAAAGGGCTCTGTCACTAGCTTGGAAATCAAAATGGTGACTAGGAATGGTTCCATTTCCCCCTACCCCAGCCTCAGAATGGAGTTTTCTCCATTGTGCTTTAGGTCATACTGTAAGTATTAGTGATGGTGTGTGTTAGAAAAAGGGAGATAGCAGACTTTCTGGAACAAAGGATCAAGGTCAAGTAGGTGGGGAGAGCATTCAAGTAGGGAGCAGACCTGGGCTCCATTGACCAGGTAGTTTGCCATTCTTCCAGATAGGGCTAAGGTTAGACCATGCTCTTGTGTAAAAGAAGTGCAGGGACAGTGCCAAGGCCCTTAGTTCAAGCCCCAGAACTGGCAAAAAAAAATAGGAGAGGATTATAGTCAAGTGCTGGATGTGGTGGCGCGCACACACACACACACACACACACACGCACACGCACACACACACACATATAATCTCAGTACTTTAGGAAGATGAGGCTAGACTGGGTTACACAGCAAGATCTAGAGGAAAAAGGGAGGGGAGAGGGAGGATAGCCCAAGGAGACCATAGCTGATTTAGTTTGGTATATTATATTCCATGATGTCTGCAGAATGGCAGGATCATCTGTCTACTTATTTCTCACAACCAAGCAGTATTTACTATTTAGAATCTTGCAGATGTGAAACTACAAAACAGGCCAGGTGTGTTGGCACCTGCCTGTAATCCCAGATGCTTAGGAGATAGAGGTAGGAGGATTGTGCCTAGAGACCAGCCTGGACTAAAGCAAGAACCTTGTCTGAAAAACTACAGCAAAAGAATTAGGGCTGTGGTTCAGCTGGTAGAGTGCAAATGTATTGCCCTGAATTCAAATCCCGCTGGTGCAAGTTGTAGAGGAGTGATGTGAGCCAAGGAACCCCTACTTCGTTGTAATTTGTGTGTGTGTGTTTGTGTGTGTGTGTGTGTGTGTGTGTGTGTGTTTGTGTGTTTGTGTACACATGCTGTTCCTGGGCTTGAACTCAAGGTCTGGATGCTGTCCTTGAGCTAGTGATAGGCTAGTGCTCTACCACTTGGAGCTACAGCTCTATTCCTGGCTTTTTAAGTGGTTAATTGGAGATAAAAGTCTCATGGACTTTCCTGCCCAGGGTAGCTATGAACCGTGATCCTCAAATCTCAGCCTTCCAAGTAGCTAGGTTTATAGGCACGTGATGTGTCATGTGGTTAAAAAATGTGCTTTTAGATTTTTTTCTTAAATTTAAATACTCATACAAAAAGTGCATGAAGAAGAGAAATATCATTTGACAAATCTGAAGTATTACGGGTATTATAGATTTCCTTCTTGATTGTACAACACCTGTCCATCTTTTTTTTTTTTTTTGCTAGTCCTGGGCCTTGAACTCAAGGCCTAAGCACTGTCCTTGGGCTTTCTCAAGGCTAGAGCTCTACCACTTGAGACACAGCACCACTTCTGACTTTTTTCTCTGTATGTGGAGAATCAAACCTGGGTCTTCGTGCATGCCAGGCAAGCTCTCTACCACTAGGCCAAACTCCCACTCCCTTCCTCTCCCCATCCATCTTCTATAAGTTTTTTTGGTAATATTTGAGTTCCTAAATTAGGGCAGGCAGGTGAAGGAGCCACACCTTCTGAGTTCATGCACCAACCCAAGCATCGGTGCCCCCAGTCCCAGCCTCCTTGCCAATGGCCTCAAGGATTCTGGGTGGTAAACCTTGTGGCAGTGGCCTGGTGCTCTGGGCATTTCCATTGGCTCTGCTTCTCTCTGTCTCTGCACAGAGCTCTAACTCGCTCTTGCACCTGCCTGGGCCTCTCTCCCATGGCTTGTCTTTCTTGGCAGGCCGAGCATGTCAGGGCTCCACCTTGTGAAGCGGGGCCGTGAGCACAAGAAGCTGGACCTGCACAGAGACTTCACCGTGGCCTCCCCAGCTGAGTTTGTCACACGCTTTGGTGGGGATCGGGTCATTGAGAAGGTACGGGTCATCTGGGTGGGGCTGCCTGGGGTGGGAAGGACCCCTCTTCTAACCTCAGGCCATAATGACCCTGTAGTTAAATGCTAGTAGAACTCTTAGTTTCTGCCATGGCCAGAAACAATAGGTGCATGGCCCCATTTCACAGAGGGGGAGACAGAGGCCCCTGGCATGGTCAGTAGGCACAGAACCCTGAGCAGCTTTTATGAAAGGCTGCTTTCCTGATTATTTGAAATAATGCATATAACCCAGAGTGCCTCCCCTCCCCCAGGAGATTCAGCCCTTCTAGGGGACAGGAGATTGGTTGCCATTTATAAAGGCCCACCCCATCCCTCTTCTCTCTCAAGAAGTCCCTACTCTTTGGTTATTCCTGCTGTGTTCCTAGCCACGCTGGATACAGAGATTGGCATTGGTTGTTCAGGGTCATAGCTAGAAAGTGGTGGAGCCTGGATTTGAACCTGGGTCATGTGGTTGCAGAGGCTTGATCTGTTCCATTTGGGTGCAGGGTTGAACAGAGCAACAGCACAGCCTATTGGGGGTGGGATGGGAGGCCTCCTGTCTCCTACTTTACATTGTCCTATCTCATTTAGCTGTCCTGAGTGCTGTTAGTGGCTTTGTAGATGAGGAAACTGAGGCTGAGAAGGTGGGGTTTGAACTGACTGTTGGACCCCAGTAGTGAAATTTTCAGGTTCTCTAGCCTGACTGGCTGAACACAGGCATTTTTTCACACTGCCCCAGATCTGGTTATCTGGGAAAGATCCAGAAAGTCTGTTTTGGCCCAGCTTGTGGCTGGCACTGAATTCCCAGGAGCCCAGAGGCCAGAGCAATGAAAGAGGTCTCAGGCCAGAGCTGGTGCACCTTGTGGCTTCACCATGATCTTGGCTTGTCCTCTGCCACAGTGTAGGGAATGGAGCAGTCATCAGACCCTTCCCCTCCCCTTGTAGTGTGGTACACACTGAACACTTAAGAAATATCAAGATGATCATCGCAGTGATCAGAAATCACGTTCAAAATCCCACCTCTTGTCCCCTCATCCATTCACTCAGTCATCCATTCATCCACTCCCTCGGCCATCCATTCATGTGGCTGGCAGAAGGAGCACCTGCTTAGTGCTGGGCGGAGGAGTGCCGTGGGTACCACACACATTAGGCTCTGCCATGGTGAGATGTTGCCAGCACAGGTGGGTGTGCATCTGTCTCCTTCCTGGTTTACAAACCCTGCAGGTGCTCATTGCCAACAATGGCATCGCTGCCGTGAAGTGCATGCGTTCCATCCGCAGGTGGGCTTATGAGATGTTCCGCAATGAAAGGGCCATACGCTTCGTGGCCATGGTGACCCCGGAGGACCTCAAGGCCAACGCAGGTACCTGGACCTGACCCCTCCTCTTGTCATCTCCTCCATCCCGCTGGGCACCCGAGTCCCAGGATGCCTTCACAAATCCATATTTATGTGCTGTTTCTTTATGCACGTATATGTTTTGTACTGGTCCTGTGGCATGAACTCAGGGCCTGAGCGCTGCCTCCCTTATCTTTTTGCTGAAGGCTAGTGCCCTACCACTTGAGTCACAGCTCACTTCTGGCTTTTTGGTAATTAATCGGTTTTAAGAGTCTCATGGGTGCATGGTCTAGTAGAAGAGTGCTTGCATAGCCTGCAACCTCAGTATCACATACACAGAAAAAGTTGGAAGTGGTGCTGTGGCTCAAGTGGTAGCTAACTAGCCTTGAGAAAGCCCAAGGACAGTGTTCAGGCCCTGAGTTCAAGCCCCAGGACTGGCAAAAAAAAAATCTCATGGATTTTTCTGTTCAGTCTGACTTTGAACTGTGATCCTCAGGTCTCATGCTCCAGAGTAGGTAGGGTTATAGACGTGAGCCACCAGCTCCTGGCTCTGTTCTTCTTTAATTGCAATGTCCACTGATCACAAGAGGGAACCACATGCCTTAGAAGAGAGCAGTCGTCAGTTAATCTGCAGAGTGGAAATCTTATCGTTGTTCCAGAAGTGTAGGGTCTTACTTTTTCCAGCTGCTTTCCCCTGCTGCTGTTCTCTGCTATGTGGCAGTCACTTGTTTGGCCTTCTACTTACCTATGTCTCTTAGATGGAATCATTCTGTAAGTAACTATTAGATGATTTGCTTGCTTCCTGAGGGGTCTTGTCTCTTTATAGCCCTTTCTCTACACAGCAGTCTATGCCATCTTTTGAGTCTCATCATACCCCTTTAAGAGTGCCTCTGAAGGCCTGGGTGCTGGTGGCTCACACCTGTAGGCCTATCCACTTAGGAGGCTGAGATGTGAATCACAATTTGAAGTCAGTCTGGTCAGAGGAAAGTCCCCAAGATTCTGTCTCCATTTAGTCAGTAAAAAGCTAGGTAGGAGGTGTGGCTCAAATGGTAGAGCACCAGGCATGAGCAAAAAAAGCCAAGTGGGAGACTCTGAGTTCAACTTCTAGTATTAGTGCGCACGCGCGCGCGCGCACACACACACACACACACACACACACACACACACACACACACACACACACACACACACACTCTACTTCAGAGACCACACACTATACTTGATGCCAGCAACCTCAGCATCATCCCCTGAGCTCTGTGCTGTGTGGCCATGGCCTTGTCTTGTTTATCAGCCCCATTTACAGATGAAACCATTTGAGACATAGGGGCATACATTTACCACTTGCCCTCAGTCCCCTAAGCAGCATGTGATGCAAGCAGGTCTGGAGCCCTGGTCTGAGATCAGAGTATTATCCCAGAGCCCTCCCCGTGCTGCACTGATGTTTCACGTTCTTACCTGGGGCAGGTAGGCCTCATGTGCCTGCTCCTGCCAAGCTTGAATCCCCATCATCCTGCCAAGCTGCTTCCTTTTTCTTCTGTGCCTTCCAGGTCTTTTCCAAGGCATACCTGTCTTCACCTCATGAAAATCACATGAGTTTTCTTCCAACTTTATCATACTTGTCCACGGCTCTCATGGCCGGAATGTGGTTGCCATTGATTTCAATCTCTCCATAGTTGTCCCCCTTTCCTTCCTGCTCCATTCCAGAGTACATCAAGATGGCAGATCAGTACGTCCCTGTGCCAGGAGGACCGAATAATAACAACTACGCTAACGTGGAACTGATTGTGGACATCGCCAAGAGAATCCCCGTGCAGGTAGGCCAGCCAGGTTGCCCCACATGCCCATGCTGGGGCAGCTCCCCAGTTCTGGAGCAACTGGGTTCCACCATTCAGCGCTGTTTAGTTTGTAGGACATAGCACAGAACTCTGGGTGGGTGGGGGATAGACTCCTGGAGATGGAAGGGTCTGATTTCACCCCTTTCTATATTTGCAGGCAGTGTGGGCTGGCTGGGGCCATGCTTCCGAAAACCCCAAACTTCCGGAGCTGCTGTGCAAGCATGGAATTGCTTTCTTAGGTTAGAATGTTCCATCCAGCAAAGGTGGGAGCACCAGGACACGGGGTGGGAGGATGCTTAGCCAGCATCTCCTCTGCTTCTGCACTATAAAGTGGGGGTGTCAGTTTGCGCTCGTCATGTCACCCTTCCCTTATAAGGACCAAGCCCACTCAGGGGTGGCCAGGCCCATGTTACCATGGTTACCAAAACAGAATGATGGGAGGCCAGTGGAACCCTCTGTGGTTGTTTCTGCTGGTCTGACAGTCAAGGCCAAGTTCAGATTTCTGACTAGGGGTGTGTGTGTGTGTGAGAGATATTTTTGAGAGGACCACGTGTTTATCTGGGTTGTTCTAAGGCCTCTAGGATACCCTGACTCCTTGACCACAGTCCCCACATCTGACACAATTAGATAAAAAAATTATTTTTGAAGTTTTATCTATGCTCAAACTCGTTAACTCTGTTGTGTAACTTTGTTAACACAGGGTGGCATGAGTGCCATCAGGACATTGGTTTCATGCCCCCCAAAAGACACCAAAGTCCACTGATGCTCAGGGCAGTATTGTATTTGCGTGTAACCCTTGCCCACTCTATAGTCCTCTTAGATTACTTATAATGTACAACATAGAGCTGTTATACTAGAGTAATTAGGGGATCAGGATAAAAAATAAATAAAAAGACTACACCTGTTTAGTATAGACACAACTGAAAACAACTTTCCCTCAGTGTTTGAGTCTTCAAACACTGCACACAAGTAGAACCGGGAGTAGCTGTCCTAGGATGTGGTGTTCCTACAGACAGAGCCAGCAGGCCCCATGAGGCCAGCAGCCTTGCCCGTCTGGCTGTCATAGAACTGCTTTACCACTCCACGGTCCAGCTCTTTAGATGCTGGCTTGAGTCCTCCGCCCAGCCTTTTGCCCCCAGTAAAAGTGAATTATGTGTTCACCACACAGCTGAGTTATAACATGGAGAGGTTTTCAGCCCACAAGTTACAAGTTGATGGAGGCAGTAGCAGACTGAATCTTTTCTTACTTGGTGTTGTGAGATCCAAGTCCTCCCTCCCTTCTTTCCTTCCTTCCTTCCTCCTCTCCGTCCCTCCTTTTCTTTGCTTCTTTTCTTTTCTCTTCTTTCCTTTTCTTTCTTTCCTCCATCCTTTGTCCTCCACCTGACCTTGTCATCGTGCACTTGTTTGCTACTCAGCTTTCAGAGTCTTCCAGCTGAATATTCTCTGCTGTCCTTTCCCTGACTCTTCAGGTCCCCCCAGTGAAGCCATGTGGGCCTTGGGAGATAAGATTGCCTCTACCATCGTGGCTCAGACCCTGCAGGTCCCAACCCTGCCCTGGAGTGGAAGTGGTAAGGGATTCTGCCCTTTATTTTAGGGGAATTTCTCAGTCTAGTCTGGGGAACAGGAGTGTGCTTTTAAAAATTCTTCTGTTTGTCTAAGCATGGTGCCTCATACCTGTAATCCAAGAAACTCAGATCTGAGGATAGAGGTTTGAAGCCAGACTGGGCAGAAAAGTCCATGAGATTTTTTTTTAAATCTACAGTTAACCAGCAAAAAGTCAGAAGTGGAGATGTGGCACAAGTGGTAGAACACCCCCCCCTTTTTTGCCAGTTGTGGGGCTTGAACTCAGGGCCTGAGCACTGTTCTTGGACTTTTCTCAAGGCTAGAGCTCTACCACTTGAGCCACAGTACAACTTCCAGCTTTTTTTTTCTATGTATGTGGTACCGAGGAATTGAACCCTGGTCTTCATGCATGCTAGGCACCCTACCACTAAGCCAAACTCCCGGCCCATGTATGGCACCCCCTTTAAGTAAACAACAACAAACCAACCAATACATAGCGCAAGGCCCTGAATTTAAGACCAATAGAAGGCACCCAAAAGAAATAGAAATGGCTCTTTGGCATGGTTGGGATTCTTTTTGGAGTGGAGTTGATATTGCTCTGGGGAAAGGCAGTGCCAGCTTGATTTCCCAAAGGTGGAAAGGTGCCAGGTCAGTTCCAAGTGTAGAAGAGGCAGTGAAGGAGGCTGGAATGATGACTCTGTGCTTTGTTGGTCCAGAGCAGCTGGCGTGCTCCCTGGGCTCTGTGTTCCACCATCCTGGGGAAAATGGGCGGGGGGGCTCTCAGCCTGCTTTGTGTCTTTCCAGGTCTGACAGTGGCATGGGCAGAGGAGGACCTGCAGAAGGGCACACCCATTCACGTCCCAGAAGACATCTACAGCCTGGGCTGTGTGAAGGACGTGGACGAGGGCTTGGAGGTAACGGCAGAGATAGCAGGGGACCAGGGTGCTAGAATTGCCTCCTCGTCCTCCTAGCAGTTGGTTGGTAACTGTCTCATCTCTCAAGAGACCTGTTTGTCCTTGGCTCTTAGGCTGCAGAGAAGATTGGCTTTCCCTTGATGATCAAGGCTTCTGAAGGTGGCGGAGGGAAAGGAATCCGGAAGGCTGAGAGTGCCGAGGATTTCCCCATGCTGTTCAGACAAGTGAGCCGTCCCCGCACCCTCTTTTCTTTCATTGGCCACCTGATGAATTATCTCAGCATTACTGTCCCATCCTCCAGGAGGGGTTTGCGGGAGCATATATATTAACTTTTGTTACTTTTGTAGTGATGGATATCACACCTAGGCCTTTTGCATGCTAGGCTAGTGTTCTGCCGCTGGTCTATGTTCCAGCTTTGTATTAAAAATGTATGTGTGTGTGTGTGTGTGTGTGTGTACACGTGTATGTGTATGTGTATATATACATTGGTACTGGAGCTTGAACTCAGGCCCTGGGCTTCTGTTCTCTTTTCTGCCCACTATCTCTCACCTCACATTGCTGGGATGATAGGCACACAGCACCATGCTTTGCTTTATTAGTTGAGATGGAGTCTTACTAATCTTTCCATCTCGGTTAGCCTTTATTATCTTTTTGATCTCTGCCTAATGAGCAGCTTGAATTTACAGGCATGAACCACTGTTCTTGGCTTTGATCATATATATATATATATATATATATATATATATCTCAAGTTTTTGTCACACTGGGTTTTGAACTCAGGACCTGGCTAAACCACATCCCCATTCCTGAAAATATTAGTAATATAAGAATTCAAACAAGTCCACGTTTATATTGGGGTACATAAAAGCCCCTTTCCCCATCTCCTCCTAGTCTCTTCTCTCTCAGATGTAACTGCTCTTTGTAATTGGGTCTTTTCCCTGAGCCATTGCTGGGTGTGTTACAGAGGCCCTGAGTTCAAGCTGTAGTACTGGTGCATACGCATACACATTCACACATACGGCAGATTCACAGAGCAATCAGTGCTGTTTTTTGATGCTGTCTTTTGATGACTTCCAGAAGTTTTTGGAGCTGATTTCTCTATGGAGAGCCAGCAGCTGTTTTTCCCCTGCAGGTGCAGAGTGAGATCCCAGGCTCTCCCATCTTTCTCATGAAGCTGGCCCAGCATGCACGACACCTGGAGGTCCAGGTGCTAGCCGACCAGTACGGGAACGCCGTATCACTGTTTGGGCGGGACTGCTCCATTCAGAGACGTCACCAGAAGATCATCGAAGAGGCGCCAGCCACCATTGCCACGGCGGATGTGTTTGAGTTCATGGAGCAGGTTTGCTTTGCAGAGCTGGGGTGGATGTGGAGGGGGGCAGCTGCAGGGAGCCACCCCAGAGAGGATTTCAAAGCCACCCAGGTATGTTGTGGGTGTCAGCCAATTGCTGAGGTCCCAAAACATTTCCCACATCATGAGTCATCAGTGGGCACTGGACCAGGGAGCCCACACTCATTTCTGATTCCTGAGGCAATTGCTGGAGACTTTTGTCCTCTACCTCTCCCTGCAGTGTGCTGTTCGCTTGGCCAAGACGGTGGGCTATGTGAGTGCCGGAACAGTGGAATACCTGTACAGCCAGGACGGCAGCTTCCACTTCCTGGAACTGAACCCTCGCTTGCAGGTGGAACATCCCTGCACAGAGATGATTGCTGATGTCAACCTGCCGGCTGCACAGCTGCAGGTGAGCACATCCCCTTCACCTCACCCCTTCCTTCCTTCCCTCCCTCTCTCCCTTTCTCTTTCTACCTTCCCTTCTTCCTTTCCTCTCTGTTCCTCCTTCTTTCCTTCATGCCTTCCCTTCCTCTCATCACTATATCGTTTGTTGGTTTGTTTGTTTTACTTGGTGTATTTATATTCTTCTTCTTTCTTTCTTTTTTTTTTTTTGTCAGTCCTGGGACTTGAACTCAGGGCCTGAACACTGAGCTTCTTTTGCTCAAGGCTAGCAATCTACCACTTGAGCCACAGTGTCACTTTTGGCTTTTTTTGTGTATATGGTACTGAGGAATCAAATCCAGGTCTTCATGCATGGCAGACAAGCACTACCGCTAAGCCACATTCCCAGCCTGTATTTATATTAAAAATTGCAGAATTGTTGCTCAAATAATACACCCTGTAACAACACTCACCGGTATGACATTACCATCCATCTAACCATCCTTCTATCCTTCCATCTATCTACCTATGTACCTATACCAAACCATTAGTCTGTATAATTTCTTTGGAGACATTTTTTTGGGATCAATCTGTTTGTTCTGGGGTTTCTTTGCTAGTCCCAGGACTTGAACTCAGAGTCAGGACACTGTCCTTGAGTTTTCTCAAGTCTAGCACTCTACCACTTGAGCCACAGCACCACTTCTGGCTTTTTCCATGTATGTGGTACTGAGGAATTGATCCCAGGTCTGCTTGTATGCTAGGCAAGCACTCTACCACTAGGCCAAACTCCCAGCCTAGAATCAATCTTTTGAGGGATGGTTGGGCTAAACATTTATGAAGTGGCCTGTAAATGTAATAGAGACATATCAGGAAGAGTCTGGTATAGTGTGTGACACAGCTATCTCCCTTGCTGAAACCTAGTTACTGTGCTATCTACAGTAACAATGCTCTGCTTTCTGGTGTCCCAATAAATCTTACAGCTGCTTTTATTTGTTTATGGGAAATCTAGACTCCAAACCAGGATGATACCTTGCTTTCATTGTCATTCATTGTCAAGCCTCTAGTCTTCTTAATCTGGAACATTCCCCAATCATACATTTTTGTTTGTTTGTTTGTTTGTTTTTCCTTTTGGTTGGGACCAGTACTTGAACTCAGAACTTTGCACTCTCTCTCTTGCTTAAGGCTTGAACTCATCACTTGAGCCATACCTCCAGTCCAACATTTTGCTTAGAGATGGAGTCTCAAGTACTTTTCAGCCCAAGAGCTTCCAGATCTCAGCCTCCTGAGTAGCTAGAATTACAGGCATGAGCCACTGATAACCAGCTACATTTTTTTTCTATTCTTGCCATTGGCTATTTGGGGTGTGTGTGTGTGTGTGTGTGTGTGTGTGTGTGTGTGTGTGTGTGTGTGTGTATGTATGTATGTTAGAACCTGTGGCCTTCTGCACCATTGGCACTTTTGAAGCATCTAGACTGCCTGTCTGTGAATCTGGCTGTGTCTGGAGATTTCTTCCAGATCACATCACATTCTGTCAGAATTATTGCAGAGGCGATTGCATGTTCTTAGTGCGTCCTGAGAAGAGGCCCAAGCTGTGAAATGTGAGCGCGTGCTACAGCTGCTGGCTGGAAGTGTCTGGGTTTTGCTTCTTCTTCATGCCCGCGTCCCTGTGACCTTCACGAAGCCTCCCGCCCGAGCATTACAGCTCAGTCATTTTCTACTCTGGTAGCTCTGGTCATCCAGGCTTTCTCCGCCATGCACATATTTCCTTGTGTGACTTTTGTTTCTTGAATGTGCTCTGTGGGAGCCTCCTCTTGCCTTATACATTTTTCCTCTTGCTTCTCCCATTCCACTGCAGCACAGCAACCTATAGATAGGCTGGGCTCAGTGAGTCTGAAATTGTTGACTGAGCCTCTTCCTGGCCATTTGGGGCCAGAATTCCAAGGAAACAACTGATTTGGTGATGTGGGTTCTGTATTGTAGATTGCCATGGGTGTACCCCTGCACCGGCTGAAGGACATCCGGCTTCTGTATGGAGAGTCTCCATGGGGGGTGACACCCATTTCTTTTGAAACCCCCACCAACCCTCCACTTGCCAGGGGCCACGTCATTGCAGCTAGAATCACCAGCGAAAACCCAGATGAGGCAAGTGTGGGAGTTCCTGGATTTCTAGCATCTTCCATCTCCCAGGCTGTGCGGGCTTCTCAGCTCCAGGATGAGGAAATTGAGGAATGGAAGGAACATGTCTTGTGTTGATGGCTTCCTCTACCTGTGACATGAGCCAGGCACTGGGCAGATCTCCACATATCGCCTGGAGAGCCTGCCCTGGTGGCGAGTCTAGTGGGTAACTTTCCAGTGCTTGTCTGGTGTAGGGCCCAGGTCCTTGGGTTTCTGACCCTCTGTGCATTTTCTGTAATACAGGATCTGGAGCACTGTGAAGGTTTCCCTCTGTGGCTTGTTCTTTCTTAGGTTTTGTAAAGGACCATCAGCGTGTTCATATATTTATATATAACACCTATTTATATATACATACATCCATGCATTCCCATGGATCTGCAGCAGCTGGCTAAACTTTGCTTTGGGCAGGGGTAGGGGGTGGGGGGAGGGGGGAGGTAGAGCCTCCTGCTGGCTCTTGCCAGAACTGAATTTCTGTGAAAATGTATCCAAAGTAATGACATCTTCCATCTTGCTTCTCCCCCCACCCTACTGGGGCACCAGGGGTTTAAGCCGAGCTCTGGAACAGTCCAGGAACTGAACTTCCGCAGCAATAAGAATGTGTGGGGTTACTTCAGTGTGGCGGCTGCCGGAGGCTTACATGAGTTTGCTGACTCCCAGTTTGGGCACTGCTTCTCCTGGGGCGAGAACCGAGAAGAGGCCATTTCGTTAGTATTACCTGCAGCCCTCGTGCCTGCCCACTGATGCTCTCTCCCCACTGCTGTCCCCTTTCTCTCCCTCTCTCCCTCCCTCCCTCTGTCCCTCTTGTAAGAACCAGTTTGTCACCCAGTATGTACTCTAATGGGATAGTAAGACCCAGGGCTGCAGGTCTTACCTGTAGACTTGAGGACAAAGTGCAGTATCTTCCTTTTTCAAGACACATGGGGTACAGTGAGTTCACCAGGGCTGCTGGGTCTTGAGCGTGTAAAAGTTCTGACTCGAAGGAGACCCAGAAAACTTGCAGGTTTCAAAGATGTGAAGCCTGACAGCTGAAAATATAAAGGACCTATAGTGCTTTGACATTTAAGCTTCCTGCTTCCTGAATGGTTCCTTGTTGGCTGCCTTGTGGGGAGAGGGGGGATGTGTCCTGTTATGCAATCATGTACCGTGAGGCCCATTACAAGGGCCCAGATCCCCCACTTAGTGAAGTTTCTACAGGGCTGAAAACCCAATTGACAGGGGACCCCCCAAATTCCAAGGAAGCACCCCATCTTATTTCTCCTGCCTTTGCATAAGTACAGAGAGGTAAAAATCAGTTCACTTTATAATGAATTGACCCTTCTTTGTTATTGTTGTGGGGCTTGAACTCAGGGGCCTGCATGCTGTCCTTGAGCTCTTTTTGGTCAAGGCTAGCACTCTACCACTTTGAGCCACAGCACAACTTCTGGTTTTCTGTGGTTAATTGAACATAAGAGACTCATGGACTTTTCTACCCAGGCTGGCTTTGAACTACTGTCCTTAGATCTCAGTCTCCTGAGTTGCTAAGTTTATAGGTGTAAGCCACCAGTGCCTGGCTAAATTGACCATTCTTGGGTTGTTGGTAACTACCCTTCAGAGTGGAAGAGTCCAGAGGCCTGGGGACATTTCACTGAAAAAGGAATCAAATCCAACTCAGATAAATTAGCCAAGAGTGAACTAACTTAATTGAGTTTGGCCATTTTTATAATGGAGCTTCTCTGCCAGCTTTGAGTAATTCATCTGAATCATTTTCAGTGGTATACTGAGCTCCTGGAAGGAAGGAGGGTTATTTCCTGCAAGTAGAGTCTAGTAGGGTGAGGTAGCAGACAGGTCAGCCGGCTCACCCCCTCTGAATGAAAAAATCCTCTAACTTGGTCTACACTCTTCATGATGACCCCTCAACTTGAACAGAACCTAGAGGGAGTTTCCAGAAGTCTGTATTAGATTGAGTGTCTTGGATTTTAACTCTAGTTTCTCCAGATTGGAACCCCTCAGTGCTAAAGCCAGGGAAGCTGAGCACACGAGGACACGTTGCTGTATGTGCTCCCCACTTCCTGCCCCCTGCTGAGTCCAGGAATTTTGCTATCAGTTTCTCATCCCGACCCCACACCTGGCTTCCCAGAACTTCTTGGCACCCGCCTTTTGGTCTCAGTGGTCTTCAGTTTCTCACTTGTATACTGAAGCCATTGTTGCCCCTGCCCCACAGGCAGAAAGACCCCCTTCTCCAAAAATAGGTACATTCAATACCTCATCCCTCTTCCGTAAATTTCTCCCAAACATTCACTGTGATCCCACTACAAGGGAGGCAGCCAAGTGCTGGCCGGGCCTCATGTCCCCTTAACCAGGTCACAGTGATACTTGTCTTCAGAGCACACAGCTGTGTGGCTGGCCAGAAAGCTGTTCCAGCTCTGGGAATAAGAGATGTGATTAGGTCTGGGGTGAGACAGACTTGATGTCAAAGAGAGGAGCTGTTTTTCTATCAACCATGAACTACAGCTATAGTTAAAAAGAATGAAATGATGGTTGTACATGGTTGACATTTGCAGATGATTTTCAATAACTTTACACAGAGACTCTCATCTTGACCCTCAGCTGTCCTCATGACATCACGATTATTCCTCCATACTTCGGATGAGGTGAACAGAGGCCAAGGTAGTGGTTAAGCCTCTGGTATGAGGTTACTCAGCCGGTCAGTGTTGGAGCTGAGATGGATGCCCTGCCCCTCTGTCCCTAGGCCCCTCCTCTTGTGTCTTTCTGGCACTCTGAGAACCATGCCACAGAATGTCCACAGGTATTGTATGTGGGCTTGGAAGCCAGTGATATACTCTTCCCTCTCCAGGAACATGGTGGTGGCACTGAAGGAATTGTCCATCCGGGGTGACTTCAGGACCACAGTGGAATATCTCATTAACCTGCTGGAGACTGAGAGCTTCCAGAACAATGACATTGACACTGGGTGGCTGGATTACCTCATCGCTGAGAAAGTGCAGGTGGTGTCTCCATAGGAGGTGGCAGGGCTCTGGGGCTCCCCTGGGGGCAGGAGGGGGGGCACTGAGCCATTGTGTCTCGCAGGCAGAGAAACCAGACATCATGCTTGGGGTGGTGTGTGGGGCCTTGAATGTGGCTGATGCGATGTTCAGAGACTGCATGACAGATTTCCTGCACTCCCTGGAAAGGTACTGGGCATTAGTCTTGTCCATCTTGGGGGTATTTGTGTGGGCCATGGAAGGCAGGTCCTGCTTTGTTTAGGTGACCAGTCAATCCCCAGGCAATTGGTGAGCTCCTCCCACCAGCCTGCCTCTGCAGTTCCAACCATAGCTGCATTGGAAAAGCCCTGTGGTAGGGTAGAGTGAGGTGGGATGGAAAATCCAGGTGGGATGGAAAATCCAGGTGGGATTGGGGCTTGGGGGACCCTTGAGGCCTGAGTGGACAGTCTAGGATGTCTTCCCACTGATAGGGTGTTTAAAGACCATGGAGATGAGTTGAGAGGCAGAGCAGATCACCTCTCCTGATGTTTCTTTCCCCGGCCCTCACCTGTCTACCAGGCGACTACTGGAATGTTAGCACGTGCCCCGCTGCTTGCTGTCAGCTGTCCCCTCAGCATCAATGGTATTTAGAGCTGTTCTGTGCATGGTAGGATGACAGCAACAGTGTGGCTCCTGCCCATTAGATGCCAGGGACAAGCTCCCCCAAGCCAGTGTTGAGCATCCCTGCAATCGAGCCAAAATGGCCTTCCAGTTAAGAACCACAGCAAAGCTTGGCACCAGTGGCTCATGCCTATAAATCCTAGCTACTCAGGAAGCTGAGGTCTGAGGATCATAGTTCAAAGCCAGCCCGGGCACTAAAGTCCGTGAGACTCTTATCTCCAATTAGCCACCAGCAAACTGGAAGTGGTACAATAATGGCTCAATGTGGTGGTAGCCTTGTGTTAAAGAGCTCAGGGACAGGGTCCAGGCCCAGAGTTCAAGCCCCATGACAGACAAAAAATAAAAAAAGAACCAAAAGAAACTACCAGGAAAGAAGGGCGAGCTGGTGCAGCACAGTTAGCATTCAAGCTCGTGGGTGATGACAAAGCCAGAATCCCTGCTGGCTTCTTTCCAGCAATGATTACTCCCCATACAGGGTACTTTTCTGAGAAGCCATGATAGATTAGGCTCCCCCTAAAGCTAATTTATTTTCTCATTCATTCATCCATTCAGCATACACTAGTTGTACAACATGTATTTCATTGAGATATTTCCACGCATGTATTCAACGTTTCCTGATCAACCTCACTCCTTCCACCATCTTCCCCCTTCTGAAAATAATTTCAGCAGGTTTTGTGGTTCTGCATTTATTTCCATTCTTGCAAGTAAACTGTATCAGCCCTAGTCATCCTAATTCACTCTTTTCCTTAGCCCGCCTCTCTCACTGGTGCCCATACCTTCAACAGACCCAATTTTACTTTCCTATCATTCTTTGTTTCTTTTTTTATATATTTTTATTGTAATTAATAGAAGGGTTACATTATAATTCACCAGATAGAAGGTGCATTACTTAACAATCATTGCTACCCCTTCTTATGTTTTTATCCCCATTTCCTTCCCTCATTCTTTATTTCTTAGTGTGTATTAATTACACCAGAGGATTTCACCAAGGCATTTCAGACTCTCATATATTATAATCAAAATAACCTTCTCCCTTATTCTCTCTTTCCCCATCCAACCCTTTATTGGCCAGTAGCGTCCACTGAGATTTCTTATGCCATCTTTATATATGGTTGCACTACATTTTGAAATTATTCACCCTCCATCTTCCCCAGAAAGCTTTGTTAAAAGTTCCTATCTGCTGAGTGCTGGTAGCTCACACCTGTAATCCTAGCTCCTAGGGAGGCTCAGATCTCAGGGTCATGTTCAAAAAAAAAAATCTGAGTTCAAGTCCCAGGATGGGCACCAGGAAAAAAAAAAGAAAAGTAAAAATGATTCACATTCTTCAAGATTCCTAGTTCTTAGGAATTTTCAGACGTGTTTTGTTTTTTATGCCTTTTAACAAGGCTTAATTTTTTTTTAGTACATTAGAAAGTTATTTAGTTTTTTTTTTTGTTGTTGTTGTTTTTTTGCCAGTCCTGGGCTTAAGCTCAGTGCCTGAGCACTGTCCTTGGATTTTTCTCAAAGCTAGAGCTCTACCACTTGAGCCTTCGCACCACTTCCAGCTTTTTCTAAGTATGTGGTACCAAGGAATCAAACCCGGATCTTCGTGCATGCTAGGCAAGCACTCTACCACTAGGCCAAACTCCCGGCCCCTATTTAGTTATTTTTATATTGGGTCAGGGCCTCTTACAACCCATCACTGAGCCACAGCCACCAGTGCCCTGTTCGATCTTGCTGAATTGGGGGGATGGTCCCACGTGGTCAGCCCCTCCCCAATCTGACAGCAGCTCTGTCTTGTCTCACAGGGGTCAGGTTCTCCCTGCAGATTCGTTGTTGAACATTGTGGACGTAGAGTTAATTTACGGAGGTGTCAAGTACATTCTCAAGGTAAAGGCCCTTGTGCCTCTCTGATGTTAAGTGTAGATGTGGCATGTGATAAGGGCCTGCATCCCAGCCTGCAACTGGCACCTTTTCCCACTTCCCTCACATGGTGGAATGGGCGAGGGGGCTCTCTGCGTCCTTTTCATAAAAGCACAAATCATGTAATGAATCCTCTGTCCTCTAAATGTGATCTCTGCCAGAGGCCCTACCTCCTAATATTAGATTTGACATAAGGTTTCCATGCAGGAACCTGGGGCATCTAGCACAAAGCACTCAGTCTGCTGTACCAGGCCCTTGAAAGACCCTTCAGGCCTTCCCCACCCAATGTGAGGCCCAGCCCCTGCCACCTTGGTGGTCCTGCTGCAGTCTGCTGCTTGGAGGCAGGCATCAGATGCACTGGAGGGCAGATATTGAGAGATGGCTAGGCAGGGCCTGTGTCTACAGCCAGGGTTCTTGGTACAGGGGTGGATGTGGCTTAGTCACTCCAGCCCCTCTCCAGCCCTTCTCTGTGGCTGCTCCAGGGTGATGGAAGTTAAGGCCTGGGAGAACATGGCAAGCACCCTTCTCCCCAACTCCTACAGTGAACAGCCAGCTCTTCCCTTCCCTACTGCTGTACAGCCGGGTTGACGTCCACCTGTCCCCTCAGGTAGCCCGACAGTCTCTGACCACATTTGTTCTCATCATGAATGATTGCCACATCGAGATCGACGCCCACCGGCTGAATGATGGGGGCCTTCTGCTGTCCTACAACGGCAACAGCTACACCACCTACATGAAGGAAGAGGTAGACAGGTGCGTGGCTGCTCGCACTGTGGGCAGATCCAGAAGTGCCAAGATGGCCTGCCTCTGAACAAGGCCCTTGGGCACCTTCTGAGGGTGTCGGGAGAGGTTGGGAGCCTTGGGGGGGGGGTGGCTCCAGGTACTGCCTTTCTAGGGACCTAGAAGGCTTCAGAACTGAGGAAGGGGCCTGGTGTGTGGCCAGGTGCCTTCTGACCCCTGTATGTGAGTCACCATGTTCACACAGGACAGCTGTAGAGTCGATATGCCTTCCAGCAGCATGTGTATACACGTGTGTGTGTGTGTGTGTGTGTGTGTGTGTGCGTGCGTGCGTGCGTGTGTGTGTGTGTGTGTACGAGCATGTGTACCTGCATGTGCATGGTTGGCAGGGGCCCCGTACCTCAGAAGATTCAGTTAGTGTGTGCTGGGATGTTTTACAATCCTTAATGTTTAAGGCAGAGAAGATTGATACCTGACAATGGTTCTCCTTCCCTCTTTCTTCCCCTCCTTTCCTCACTTCCTGTATAATTCAAACTGACCTAGACCTTAACTATCCTCCTGCCTCAGCCTACCAAGTGTTAGAGTTACAGGCATGTGAAACCAAGTTCAGTTTTATTATTTCTTTTCTAATTTATGTTCTATCTGCCAAGAATACTGGAACGTTCTAGCTGTACAAGGGTGGCTCACACCTGTAATTCTAATTACTCAGGAGGCTGAGATCTAAGGATCATGCTTTAAAGCCAGTCCCAGGCAGCCAAGTCTTTGAGAATCTTCTCTGTTGCCCCAAAGCCTAGAAATGGAGCTGTAGCTCATGTGGAAGAGCACTAGTCTGGAGCAAAAGAAGCTCAGAGACAGTATCCAATGCCTGATTTCAAGCCCCAGGATAAGTACGTGCGCGCGCAACCGCGCGCACGCGCGCGCGCACACACACACACACACACAGAAGAGAATATTGGAAGCTTTTGTCATCTTTACTCACAGATCTGTTCTCTCCCCCATTGGTTTGATGGCAAAGATTTTTAGTGCCTGGAAGTATGGCTCCAGTGGTAGAGAATTTGCCTAGCAAGCAAGTGACATTGAGTTCAAACCATAGAGCCAAGATGGAGGAAAAGGAATGCGTTCAGCCAAAAAAGACACACATCCTTTGCTCTTCTCTCACTTTCAGTGCCCCCATTATAACCATCAGTTGCCACCATTTGGGAATGTAGAATCCTTTACTCTGAGCCACTGACTGCTGCCCAGAGCTGGACTGGTACTTCCTCGGTCTGGAGTCCTCATGTGTCCCCTTCCTGTCCCCCATTCTTGCTCTCTCAGTTACCGGATCACCATTGGCAACAAGACGTGTGTGTTTGAGAAGGAGAATGACCCCACCATCCTAAGGTCCCCCTCGGCTGGGAAGTTGACTCAGTACACGGTGGAGGATGGGGGCCATGTGGAAGCGGGGAGCAGCTACGCTGAGATGGAGGTGACAGCAGGGCTGGCCTTGGGCATGGTTCTGCAGCCTCCAACCCCTGCTCCCCTGGCATGGCCCTTGTTGGAGCAGTTGGGCCTCCCTCTTACCTTGACCATGGCCTGCAGATTCCTAAGAGAGCCAAACTGTGGGTCGCAGCTGGCAGTATTCAGTGGGAAAATCTCCCCAAGAATGGGGAAGAACTGGTTAATTAACATGATGGTCACCATTAAAAAGTGGTAAGCCTTGCTGGATGCTAGTGGCTCACGTCTATAATCCTCCAGCCTCCTTGAGAGGAGGCTGAGATCTGAGGATCACAATTCAAAGCCAGCCTGGATAGGATGGTCGATGAGACTCTTATCTCCAGTTGGTCACCAAAAAGCCAGCAGTAGAGCTGTGCTTCTAATGCTAGAGAGCTAGCCAGGAGCAAAAGGCTAAGGGACAGTGCCCAGGCCCTGAGCTCAAGCACCAATACACACACACACACACACACACACAGTATCCTTTTTCCTGTCCTGGAAACTCCACTCTGGCTAGTTTTGTAGACAGATAGCTCACAAGTGCACTTTGACTGCTTCACAGCATAAGTGATAAGTTCCTCCATGCTTTCTGCTTGAGGGCTCCTGTGGCAAACGCTCCATTTCCATGTGATAGCCCTTGCTCCAGAGTCCCTCCTTCTGGGTGAGCCAGTACCACACCCCTAGCCAGGCCTGGTGATGGGCTCCGTCTTCCATTCCCTTTCTGCAACCTAGGTGATGAAAATGATCATGACCCTGAATGTGCAGGAGAGTGGCCGCGTGACATACATCAAGCGGCCGGGAGCTGTGCTGGAAGCTGGCTGTGTGGTGGCCAGGCTGGAGCTTGATGACCCATCTAAAGTGCATCCGGTATGTAGTACCCCATTTCATCGGTGGCTGGTGTGCCCACAAGTGTCTTCCCTGCCCCGCCTTCCCCCAGCATTGAAAGATGAGCAGACTGGAGGCACCCCGCTCTCCTGACTTTGCTGTCTCAGCAATCAGTGTGAAAACCAGGAACTGGTGGCACTGCCCCGCTATTCAAATCCTTTGACAGCTCTCCATCCCACTCCAAGAAAAACCCAAGTTCTCACAATGAGCTGTCCCCTGGTGTCCTCCCCAGCCTTCCATCTGTGCCCCTTCCCCTTTGGAGAACCCCACTGGGCTTGCTTTCTGCACGGAAGGACCCTCTTTGGTCTTTCCCACCACTGTGAAACTGTTGCAGGCATGGATTGTTAAACCCATTGTATAGGATGTTCTGTGTGAAAGAAGCAAAGTGCAAATATTAATGCATTTTGTGCCTAGATTATGTGTATGCAGATATTCCCAAACCAAAAGAATCTGAAATTCCATATGCTCTTGGTGATTTTTTTTTTGCCAGTTCCGGGGCTTGAACTCAGGGCCTAAGCACTGTCCTTGGACTTTCTCAGGGCTAGAGCTCTACCACTTGAGCCTCAGCACCACTTCCAGCTTTTTCTATGTACGTGGTACTGAGGAATCAAACCTGAGTCTTCATGCATGCTAGGCAAGCACTCTACCACTAGGCCAAACTCATGGCCAGAAGTATTTTTAGTAAGAAACACTTGACTTTCTCTGAAATAATCTTCACATCTGCTCTGAACAACAGCAAAAAAAAAAAAAAGTAGGCTGCAAATCGTTTTTTCTGAAATTCTGGTTGAGGGCTAGGAGTTTGGATTACAGACATGAGCCACCGTGCCTGGCCTGATTATTTCTTTTTTAAAAAATTATAATTTTATTATTATTAAGTTGTTGTACAGAGGACATTTTCATTACCTCTTGACTGCAATTAGCCAGGGTGTCACAAACTTCTTTTTTTTTTTTTTTTTTTTTTGGTGGGTCATGGGGCTTCAACTCTGGGCCTGGGCGATGTCCCTGAGCTCTTCAGTTCAAAGCTACCACCCTACCCCTTTAGCCACAGCCCCACTTCCCATTTTGTAGTGGTTAATTGGAGATAAGAGTCTTTAGTGCCCAGGTTGGCTTTGAATCTTGATCCTCAGATCTCAGCCTCCTGAGTTGCTAGGATTACTGGTGTTAGGTACCACGCCCAGCTTGTCACAAACTTCTTACTGTTAAGTTTCAAGGTCCAGTCTAAGTTTCCTTTAGTCTTGACAAATGAAAACTAACAAAAACCAAACTGGCTAAGAAATGAAAATCCAAATCAAAAGAGAAAAGTAGTCTGTGTCCTCTTGGCATAGGATATGATTTGCTTCCGGTAGGAGACATCGTCTTCATCTCATGTTCATATGGTTTTCCATCCCTGTGACCAGATGCTTGGCCAAACATGTTAAAAGGAGGAAGGGTTATAATAAATATTATAAAGTCTTTATAATAATACTTATAAATATAAAATATTATAATACAAATATAAAATAGTATAAAATAATATATATTTTTTGTGAAGTACTGGGGCTTGAACTCAGGGCTTAGGTAGTATTCTTAGCTTTTTTTTTTTCTTCTTTGAGGCTGGAGCCCTACTACTCCTCCTCTTTCAGCTTTTTGGTGATTAACTAGAGAGATGAGTCTCATGGATTTGCCTGCCCAGTTGGCTTGAAACCATGATCCTCATATCTGCTCAGCTAGCCAAGATTACAGGCATGAGCCACCAGCACCTAGAAAAGGGGTTATTTTGGTTCCTGGGTTCAGGGGTATCAATCCACTGCAGCTGATTTGATTAGTCAGGCCTGCAGGAAGGAAACGTATTGGAGAGGGTGATTTGTTCTGAACTTGTTCTTGCTCTTCTCTCTTGAAGGGGTTCAGTGGAAGGGAGAGTGGGCTCCTTTGGGTCCCTCTTCAGCAGGCAGTTTCTGGGTTTCCACCCTCTGCCACACATCCCTACAGGTTCATGTGAACGCCCCTGAGAAAGCCAGACAGGAATATATTTTGGCTTCACCACTGCACTAAAAGGAGTTGCTTGTATCCCTCAGCTCTAAGCCAGCAGAGAAGGGACCCCCTGAAGTCGACTCTGGAGAGGAAGAGGTGGGAGGAGGTAGGAGGAGCTGTGAGGTCAGCAGGGAGGAGGGCAGGAACGCATGTGTTCTGGCCTGGTTACAGAGTGGACCTTAGTGGAAGGAAATAGTAGACGCAAGGTCAGCGTTACCCATCTGGAGAGCTTGTTTTCTTATAGAGTAAACTTGTAACTTTCAAAACTCTGGTGCATTTGTTTGAGATCTTCATTCATTTTCATCTTACTAGATGTTTATCTTGGAGATTTAATATAGGATAAGTAGAGAAGGGTGTGGAACTCTAATCCTCAGTACTTGGGAGGCAGAGAGCAGTGGATTGAGGGATTGGGGCCAGCTGAGGCTTCATAGTGAGACCCTGTCTCCAAAAAAGAAAAAACCAAACAACAACAACCCCCCCAAGAGTTGGAGGCAAGGTTCAGGTGGCAGAGCACCAGCCAGTGAGTGAAAGAAAGCAACAGCAAGTTTGAGTTCTGGTCTTGGACCCCCCCCAAAAAAACACTCCAAAGCCACCCCCAAAAACATAGAAAATGGAAATAGAGACAACAATCTTCACTATGAAGCCAAGTGAAAGAAAAGAGATCCGACTCCTACAATTGCAGGGTGGGTCAGTATGGAGTAACATTTGCAAAAGGGGTGATTTAGAAAGCTTGGATTGGGGTGCAGATACCCAGATTGGGGTGCGGACTTAGCAATTTTAACTTCCAAGGACATTTTTCCTGGAGCTTTGTTCTCACTTACAGTAAGTGGTAGATTGCCCCATCCCTGCTTTGTCATTGGGGTTGGCCATGTCTCCTATGCTGTCCCCTGTCCGCGTGTCTCACAGGCAGAGCCGTTCACAGGAGAGCTCCCAACCCAGCAGACGCTGCCCGTCCTCGGTGAGAAGCTGCACCAGGTGTCCCACAATGTCCTGGAAAACCTTAGCAACATCATGAGTGGCTTCTGCCTGCCAGAGCCGATTTTCAGCATCAAGGTGAGTCATCCACAAGGAACAGGGGTGGCAGGCCGTGGGGGAGGGTAAGGGTTTGCTCTGCAACAGAGGAAGGATCATGGAAGCAAGGAAGGAGAGCCCATGGTGGTTTCCAGAAAGCACCTCGCCATGACACCCCCGGCTTCCACTGTCCTAGGCCCTCCTAGGCTTGTCTGGTACCCAGCCACCATCATCTGGGGGTCCCATTTCCTGCATCACTTAAGTGAACCGTGGGGTTGTTGCCATGTTCCTCCTCATCCAAAAGCCATGGCCAGGGGCTCCTGAGACACCCCAGCAGTGGGGCAGAGAGGCTGATTTCCATTCCTGGTTTTGCGCCCTAGAGGCTGAGTGACCGGCAGAGACTGAATGGCCCTCTCAGTGTGTTAGCTTTAGTGGTGAATGGGCAGGCATCGTTGGCTCCACTCATAGGGTGGTTTTCGAGGAGCATGTGAACATAGGTGAAGAAAGGTCTGTGGAGACTGGCAGTATGCACATGTCCTGCCAGTGTGAGCGTGCCACAGGGTGGTCTGTATTCTCCCACACCCGGATGCCCAGTGAGGGAGGCAGGGATCTCCCTGTGTGGAAAAGAAGGGTTCTCTCTTTGTGGGGAGCACTCCGGAGGCTCCTGGCCTTAGATCTTCAGCCAGTTGGGCACACAGGGCTTATGGGATATGTATGTATATGTGAGGGGACACCCTGAGTTGGGTTGAATAATGTTGGGTACCTGTGGTGAATGGGGCTTTGGCCAATGCTGTGGTTCCTTCCCCTCCCTCCCTCATAGCTGAAGGACTGGGTGCAAAAACTCATGATAACCCTCCGGCATCCATCGCTGCCATTGCTGGAGCTGCAGGAGATCATGACCAGCGTGTCAGGCCGCATACCCACCCCTGTGGAAAAGGCAGTCCGCAGGGTGATGGCCCAGTATGCCAGCAACATCACCTCAGTGCTGTGCCAGTTCCCCAGCCAGCAGGTACTTGCCCCGGCCTGCCCACCCCATCCATCTCTGCATCTGACCTCTGAGCTCCTAGCCAGCAGGTATGACCCTGGCCTGCACCCCCACCCCACCCCATCCATCTCTGCGTCTGACCTCTGAGCTTTGTGAGACCTACTTTCAGCCCCAAGTATTGGGGGCTTTCATTTGAGTCACCTATGTGCGTGCAACAGAGGTGTGTGTGGGAGGAGCGATCAGGCCCCCCAAAAGGTCAGGTCCCTGTAAATCAGGCCTCCATAAAACTCACACTTAGAATAGGGACATGCCATCCATACACATAGACAAAGAACTTTCCGGAAGCCAAGCTGGCTGGAAGCCTGAGGAGCTTTACAGGGTGAGAGTCCTGGAGCCCTCCTGTAGTTAGTATTTTCTAAGAATCGAAGCCGTTCCAGGTAATTTAAGTAACTTCTATTAATTGTCCCCTGGCTTCCTGATGTTCGTTTCCTTCCTGTGTGGGTGTTATTTTTGTGGAGCATCATAAAAGTCATTTAGTTTTAAAAGAAATTGCATATGGAAGAGCTCCTCATTGATCAGATTCCGCTTACTTTGTTTTTGAGGTGATTTTTTTTTTTTTTGCCAGTCCTGGGCTTGAGCTCAGGGCCTGAGCACTGTCCTTGGACTTTCTCAAGGCTAGAGCTCTACCACTTGAGCCTCAGCACCACTTCCGGCTTTTTTCTATACGTGGTACCTAGGAATCGAACCCGGGTCTTCATACATGCTAGGCAAGCACTTTAACCACTAGGCCAAACTCCCGGCCCCTGAGGTAATTTTTTTTTTTCTTGAACACTGGGGAACAAATTTTTAAATTTTCAGGGATTTGTCATTGCTGTCGGTTTTTCTTTTTTCTTTAGAAGTACTTTTGTGGCAATGTACCAATGACATACAATTGAAATGTAAATAATGCAGCACTGCCCAGCCAGCACCTATGTTTTTGCTGGGATCAGACACTCACCTCTCCTCTTTCCCAGTACAACCCTCTTCCATGGGGCGGTACATGGGCACCCCTCTTTGCATGGCTCTTGTCATTCCCAGCTTCTGAGGTTTTCCACCAAGACATTGAAGGGACTGGGTGCAGTGGCTCACACCTGTAATCCTCGCTACTCGGAAGACTGTGGTCTGAGAATCTACATTTGGAGCCGCCTTGGCAAATACATCCTGAGACTCTCATCACTAGTTAACCAGTAAAAAGCCAGAAGTGGAGATGTAGCTCAAGTGGTAGAGCACCAGACATGAGCAAAAAATGCAGAATGAGAGCACATGACCCAGAACCAGTAAAAAGGAAAAACAATAGCTGAATGAGATGACTCACACCTATAATCCTAGCTACTCAGAAGGCTGAGAGCTGAGGATCATGGTTCAAAGCCAGCCCAATCACTAAAGACCTTGAGACTCTTATCTCCAATTACTAGAAAAGGGGAAGTGGTGCTGTGGCTCAAGGGGTAGGGTGGTAGCCTTGAGTTTAAGAGCTCAGGGATAGCGCCAAGCCCCCATGACCCATACACACACAAAAAAGGTAAAACAAAATAAAAAAGAAGGTATCAAAGGGATAAATAGGGCCATTTCAGGGTGACCAGCTGGCTTTGGGCCTGTGACAGCTGGATCAAGCACGATCAGTGATTATGTGATGGCTGGATCAAATGTGATCGTTAATCATGTGACAACTGGATCATGTGGTAATCAACAATCATGTGACAATTAAATTAAGTAGACTACTGATCGTGTGACCATCTGGTGATCAGTGGTCAGGGCAGTCTTCTTTTCTCATCCAGATAGCCACCATCTTGGACTGCCATGCCGCCACCCTGCAGCGCAAGGCTGACCGAGAGGCCTTCTTCATGAACACGCAGAGCATTGTACAGTTGGTCCAGAGGTGAATCCCGGCCCCTTAGGGATGAGGTTGTCTCACTCAAGTCATCACATGTATCAAGAGTGTCTCTAGGGACTCTCTGGGAACTCCCTTAGGGGCAGGCTCACACCAGCAGCTAGGATATTAGTGCTGGTACTGCTAATGCTGAAGCAGAGTCCTGGATGTGACATCTTTGGGATCTAAAGTTATCTAAAACAAGGGTTTGTAAGTACAGTGGCTCATGCCTGTAATCCCAGATCTTTAGAGTGTCGATCAGGAGGCTCATGTGTCTTTTGTTGTGATGCTGACGTTAGGTCACTATTTCACCCTGTAAGAATCTTGATATCCTGTGTTTGGGAATACTTTAGAAGAGGAACTGTTCTGAGGTCCATCCCAGGTGAAGTTTTGTTTCCAAATGAAAGTGATAATGTATTCAGGGATCTTTTAGCAAATGTCTTCCAAGTTTGTCTTGGAAGGAAATCTTCAATATGTTGCATATGTAGAAACTGGCTCCTCCCTTTTAGCATCCCAACTCAAGCATTTGCCTTCTGTCTGGGGCCTGGGAGGTGTTGTCTGAAGACTCAGCCCTGGTTACCAGCCCTGGTAGGCCTCAGAGTTGATTGGTGCATCATAGCTCCCTCTGTCCTGCAGATCCAGCCCTGAAGAGCTCACTTCATATCTTGTAAGCTTCATGGTTCATGGAGGCTATCTCCTTTCAAAACTATCAGAGCAGCTGGATTGCTCACACCTATAATGCTGGCTACTCAGGAGGCTGAGATCTAAGGATTCAAGTTCAAAGCCAACCTGGGCAGGAATGCCTGCGAGACTTATCTCCACTTAACCACTAAAAAGCCAGATGTAGAGGTGTGGCTTAAGTGGTAGAGTAGACAGCCTTAAGCCAAAATGCTAAGGGACAGCTGGTTGCTAATGGCTCACCCCTGTAATCCTAGCTACGGGGGAGGTTGAGATCTGAGGATTGAGATTCAAAGCTAGGCCAGGCAGGAAAGTCTAGCTAATTCTAGTTAACCACAGAAAGCTGAAAGTAGAGCTGTGACTCAAATAGTAGACCATTAACCTTGAGCACAAAACTCAGGACAAGGTCCAGGCTTATACGTGTGCATTCATGCATGGACCCATACCCAAAGGATAGGCAGAATAACCACCAAAGCCCTCGCAAGATGCCCAGTGGTTCTAGAAAGCCGAGGTGCAGGGAATATTTATGAACAGGGCCATCTCTGTCCCCCAGGTACCGCAGCGGGACCCGAGGCTACATGAAGACAGTGGTGCTGGACCTCCTGCGGAGATACCTACAAGTGGAGCACTATTTCCAACAAGGCAAGAGACCTGGACCTACCCCACCTGTATCCCCCATGATGAGCCAGGATCAGGGGGAGTGGGGAGGAGCCCAAACCTCACCCTGGCACTGTCTTCTGTCTCCCCCAACCCCCTGTAGCACACTACGACAAGTGTGTGATCAACCTCCGGGAGCAGTTCAAGCCGGACATGACCCGGGTGCTGGACTGCATCTTCTCCCATGCACAGGTGGCCAAGAAGAACCAGCTGGTGATCATGCTGATTGTAAGCAGGAAGGGGCTGGGAGGATGGGGGTAGGAGGTGAGTCCCCAAATGTTTTTGAGCAAGGGCCAGAAATAACTTTGCAGGAGAGGAGCTGCATACTCAAACAAGGTAAAGGGCCATGGTGTCTATAACAGACTGAGGGGGAGAGACAGAGAGGCAGACAGAGAGGAAGAGAGACAAAGAGGCAGACAGAGAGGGAGGGAGAGATGGACAGACAGGCAGATGTGCGTGTATATGCACATGTACACTACTAAAACAAAATCCAGCATGCCTCAGGTTTACCAGTTAGTGAACTGAGGTAGCTAGCATGGAGGTGATGAGTGAAATACCTGCAGAGTGTTTCAGATAAGGGGCATGAGACTAGGACTGACCAGGCTTGGGAGACATGTCTTAGAGCAGTTGAGTAAACGAATGAATGGGAAGCACCACGTTGGAAAGACACAGATATGAATGCCTCCAGCTGAGGCCTGTCTGTCCAGACAGCTGAGATGGGAGACCCGTCAATCCCTCTGAGTGCTGGCCTGTCCCCTTCTGGTGTTGTAAAGCCATTTGGATTGTGTTCCCCCCGTCCCCCCACACCCTGCCCCCAGGATGAGCTGTGTGGTCCAGACCCTGCATTGTCGGAGGAGCTGACCTCCATCCTCAATGAGCTCACTCAGCTGAGCAAGACCGAGCACTGCAAAGTGGCCCTGCGAGCCAGGCAGGTCAGTGTCCAAGGGCATTGCCCCCTGCGTATGGTGCTTCTGTCCCCCAGTGTCTCCTATGCCAGCCCTCTGCCCCCTGTCCCCTTCCCTGCAGATCCTAATCGCCTCCCACCTGCCGTCGTATGAGCTGAGGCACAACCAGGTAGAGTCCATCTTCCTGTCAGCCATCGACATGTATGGCCACCAGTTCTGTCCGGAAAACCTCAAGGTGAGCCTCTCCTTCCTCTAGCATCTGCACTACTGGGGGCCAGGGCTCCCCTTTTCATCCCAAGGGTCCCTAATTGGGTGCCGTTCAGGATCAGATGGCAAGGTTCTGTCACCAGGGTGGCATTGGCAGGCTTTGAGGGAGGGAGGCATAGAGCCCAGACTTGAAAGAATGGCAAGCACAGTGCTCTCCTGGCAGGCTCTGGGTTCAAATTCAGATATGATGGAGCTTTTCCTTGGAAGCTGGACATTTTCCTGTAATGAGTTCTGAGCTTATCTTCTCATGATTTTCCCTCTGTGACTCTGGCTCACTTAGGACGTTCTAGAAACTCCATTAGCATCTTGTACCTTGGATCCTGGTTTCTGGGGAGGTGAGCAGGGCAGGAAAGATGTCCTGGCCTCCATCAGTGATGGCCCCAGGGCCTACTCGTCCCTGTCCCTCTCTGCCCCTCGTTTGTGGTCAGAACTTCTTTATTTGTCCTCCTTTGGCCCCTGTTCTATTTCTCCTAGAAATTAATCCTTTCGGAGACAACCATCTTTGATGTCCTGCCCACGTTCTTCTACCACACTAACAAAGTTGTCTGCATGGCATCCCTGGAGGTAAGAGGCTGACAGTGGCATTGAGGAAGCCACTATAGCATTGGCTGCCCACCTACCACTGGGAAGCTGGCTTTGGTCTGTGCTCCCTACAAGGAGGGTTTTACTCTCTGCACAGAGGAAGCAGTGGTCAAGACCACACAGCAAGGAAGGGGCTAGTGGTAGAGAGCAGTGTTAAGCAAACAAAAGCTCAGGGACAGCATCTGGGCCCTAAGTTCAAGCCCCAAGATTGGCACAGCGCGCGCACACACACACACATCTGGGGTGGTGTATGTGTGGCATGTGTGGCTTGTATTGTATTTCTGTGGGTTAGAGCTGTTCTTGAGCAGAAGTCAATAAACTATAGCGCATGGGCCAAGTGTGGCCCACTTCTTATATTTATGAATAAAGTTTTACTGGAACTTAGCCACACACATACTTCCATGGCTGCTTCTATGCTACAACTGTAAAATCAAACAGCTGCAACAGGTCCTAGGAAGCCTGAATTATTACTAAATGAATAATTACTAAAAGTGGAGGGAAAGTGGAATGTTCTTAACAGTTATATAGAAATCCTTTTAGAAATCATTTCTGGGGTCTCTGTGGCCAGGATTTTCTCAGGATTGGGAGAATCTTTGATGTCCTTAGAGGCCCACTGTGCTTCTGCCCTGTCAGGTTTATGTGCGGAGAGGGTACATCGCCTATGAGTTGAACAGCTTGCAGCACCGTGAGCTCCCCGATGGTACCTGTGTGGTAGAGTTCCAGTTCATGCTGCCTTCTTCCCATCCAAACCGGTATGAAAAGTGGGCGTGCTAGCCTCCCCACTTCCTATGCTCTCACCTCTGGAAGGACCAGTGCCTCCATGTGTCTCTCAGTTTCATATTCTTAACTGTCATATTCTTAACTGTAGAGAAAACCAGGTGCCGCCCTCCTCCTCCTCCTCCTCCTCCTCCTCCTCCTCCTCCTCCTCCTCCTCCTCCTCCATCCAGCCCAAGCATCAGAGAGCCCAACCCTCTCACTCAGAGGGTAGGCACAGAAGTACACCTCTGCTGTTCCCTAGTGACACAGAGGTATAAATAGGAGGATCACAGTTCAGGTCAGCCTAGGCTTAAAGGGAGACCCTACCTCAAAAATAACCAATGTGGTAAAAGGGGCTGGAGCTGGAGCTCCAATGGTAAAGCACCTGCTTAGCATCAGGCCTTGAGTTCCATCCTCAATACTACACACACACACACACACACACACACACACACACACACACACACACACACACACACACACACACACACACACTGAGGGGCTGGCTGGGAATGTGGTTTACTGGTAAAGTGCTTGCCTAGAATGTGTGAAGCATACTAGATTCCTCAGTACCACATAAGTAGAAAAAGCCAGAAGGGATGGTATAACTCAAGTGGTAGAGTACTAGCCTTGAGCAAAAGAAGCTCGGGACAGAGCTCAAGCCCTGAGTTCGAGAGAGAGAGAGAGAGAGAGAGAGAGAGAGAGAGAGAGAGAGAGAGAGAGGGAGGGAGGGAGGGAGGGAGGGAGGGAGGGAGGGAGGGAGGGAGGGAGAGGGAGAGGGAGAGGGAGAGGGAGAGGGAGAGGGAGAGGGAGAGAGAGAGAGAGAGAGAGAGAGAGAGAGAGAGAGAGAGAGAGAGAGAGAGAGATAGAGAGAGAGAGAGCGAGCGCTCTAAGGGGCCAAAGTCAGTCCGAATTCAGCCATGTGGAATGGCAGTTTGTGATCTCTGGGTTGAGTTGTGCAGAAGTGGGGACCAGAGTCATGATTTTAGGGGTACCCCACAGGCGCACACACAGAACTGTATCTAGGGGTCCCCGTGAACACGCCCAGATTTGTTGGCCTGCTGGGAGGACTCCTGAGTGGCTTGTAAAGCAGAATCAGTAAAAGTGATGGTGAGATGCAGGGTCCAGGCACCACCTTCCAGGCCACGGCCAGTAATGGCCCCTGACGCCCAGTCCCCCAGACATCGGAGAGTTTGTACAGGTGATGTGTTGTTGATGCTTACAGATTAGGAACCTGGACTGGTTCTTGATAGCTTCTCACAGAAGCCTGAGATCTCAGACTCCCGGGAGCGAAAAGATACTCAGCATACTGAGATCCAGCCTAGCTTGGTGGGGGCAGTGTGGGGGGGGAACCTGCTCCATTTCAAGCTCCTAGATGCCAGCCAAGGACTAGCCTTGCAAGCAGGTCTCCTTCCTACAAAGATCAGCGCCCCCCTACCCTCTTATACTCATTCCCCAGTCCCCAGTTTGCTCCTGGGAGCTACAGCTATATAAACTCTCATCACCCACTGGCTTTGTCCTGAGAGGCACTAAGGGAGGGGGAGGGGGGGAACAGGGGACAGTCCCCCAAGCCTGTCCCTCAAAGAATACTGGGAGTTTTTCCTTCTCCACGTAGCCATCTGCCTGGTACTGTGTTGGGACAGGACTTGTGTGCATGTGCCCATCACTCATCCATTCATCCACTCATCATTCATTCGTTCACTCACTCACTCATTGGCTTCCCACTTTCTACCAGGTCCTGAGGGATTGAATGAGAACCCTCAGCCCCCTGGCCCCAACCTCAGCCTCTTCCCACAGTCCTGGTTTTTTGTTGTTGTTTGTTTTTTTTTGCCAGTCCTGGGCTTGGGCTCAGGGCCTGAGCACTGTCCTTGGCCTTTCTCAAGGCTAGCACTCTACCACTTGAGCCTCAGCACCACTTCTGGCTTTTTGCTATGTTTGTGGTACTGAGGAATCGAACCCGGGTCTTCGTGCATGCTAGGCAAGCACTCTACCACTAGGCCAAACTCCTGGCCCCTACAGTCCTGGTTTTAAGCACCTGGGCCCAGTGCTAATCCTGGCCACGCTGTTACGGCAGTGTGAGCACACAGCTGCCTCAGCATCCACCCTTTGTCCCCCTGCAGCATGGTGATGCCCGTCAGTGTCACCAACCCAGACCTCCTGAGGCACAGCACGGAGCTCTTCATGGACAGTGGCTTCTCCCCACTCTCGCAGCGCATGGGCGCCATGGTCGCCTTCAAGAGATTTGAGGATTTCGTCAGGTACCAATTTTCCCGACACCCCATGCTGGGGACTGGCTTGCTCTGCCCCCCCCACACCTGTTTATTGGCCCATGGATGGCCTGGGAGACCAGGCACATAGCACTGTGAGTGAAGGCAAACCCCTAGGAAGAGGGATGGGGAGTGTGCTGGTGCATACATCCTGTACACTGCAGACAGCTAGAGAAGGGGTACGTGTATGGCTCACTCTTGTAATCCCAGCTCCTCAGGAGGTGAAGATCTGAGGATAGAGGCTTGAAGTCAGCTCAGGCAGGGAAGTCTGTGAGACTTGTTAGCTCTAACCAGCAAAAAGTTGGAAGTAGAGGCTTGGGTCCCGTGGTAAAGTGCCAGTCATGAGTGAAAGAGCCAAGTGAGAGGCCCTGTGTTCAAGCCTCAGTACCAGTATAACACCTTCTTGGTTTTCTCATCTGTAAATGAGAATAGGACTCGCTTCATAGAATGGTCATGCGAGTTAAATGTGGAGCACTTTAAGTGTGGTACATGTGTGTACACATACATGCGTGTTGTATGTAAATCACATGCTAGTTACATACCCGCTCTCAGGACTGTTGACTTCGTTACCTTTGTCTTCCTGTTACTGGGGAGCTTTTTGGGTTTGTATCATTCATACAGCCTGTAGCTTAGGCAAGGGGCAGTATTTGGGATCTCCCAGCCAGTGAGAGGGGGAAAGCCAGGAGTCACCCTTAGACCCTGCTGAGGGCCTGTCGTACAGGACTCTCTCTCCCTCTTGATTCCTGATTGCAGGCCATACAAGCTCAGCCTTCTCCTCTGGGCACAAACTCATTAGGGTACAGTGGAGCTCACAGGGGCTGTGTGCCTCTGCAGGGACCTGATGGGATTAGAGTATGGACAGGGAGAGAGGGAGGGCCCAGGGTGGGTGCCCATCCTCTTGGCCTGAAGGCTGGACTAGAGTCTCTCTTCCTCTTCTGCCCGGTGCTCCAGGAACTTCGACGAAGTCATTTCCTGCTTTGCCAACCTCCCCGCAGACACACCCCTGTTCAGCAAGGCCCGTACCTCCCTGTACTCAGAAGAGGACAGCAAGGTAAGTGTGAGCCCCAGGGAGGGACCCTCAGGAGGGGCCGGGCTGCAGCTCTCTCCCCCTTCTACCTCCAGAACCTTCTACTTGCAGAACCTTCGGGAAGAGCCCATCCATATCCTGAACGTGGCTATCCAGTATGCCGGCCACCTGGAGGATGAGGCCCTGGTGCCCATTTTCCGGACTTTTGTACAGTCCAAGGTATCCATTCTTCCTGTGACTCTGGTGTTGGGGAAGATGGTTGTCTGGGGCTATTTTATGTTTTTCTTTTACAAGCTACCTGAGGCTGGGTACGTGTAGAAAGTGAAAAGGTTTATTTAGGTCACTTGAGGCTGTATCAGGCAAGCACATCTGTCTGCTGAGTACTTAGCTCCAGCTATGTCACAGCAGGACAGATGGCTTAGCACAAGGCCAGGCCAGAAAAAAGTTAGATCCCTCCTCCCCCTCTCCCATCTCTACAAAATATTGGTCCTGGTGACTCACATCTGCAATCCCAGCTGAAGCACAAAAGGCTAGAGGTATGCCTCAAGTGGTAGTGTGCTCATCTAGTAAATGCATGGCCCTGAGTTCAAAACCCCAGTTACACACACACACACACACACACACACACACACACACACACCACCATCACCAACAACAACAACTCAAGGATGCTGACAGACAGGCAGGGATGATTTCATCCTTGTGTGATCTGGGCAGGTTGCTTTCCCGCTGTGATCCTTAGTTTCTTCATGGGATAGGGAGGTCCTTGGTTCATAAAGTGCCTGCCAGGCACTGTAAAGGTGGGGTCTTAATTTGGTCTTTAAGACCACTTAGGAGCAGTGTGGGGTCCTCCTCCTTCTCTTCCTCCTCCTCCTCCTTTTCTTCTTCTCCTTCTGCTGAGATCTGAGGTTCAAAGATAGCCCAGGCAGCAATGTTCGAGAGACTCTTACCTGCAAGTAACTACCCAAAAGCTGGGAGTGGAGCTGTGGCTCAAAGTGGTAGAGTGCTAGCCTTGATCAAAAAGACTCAGGGACAGTGCCCAGGGCCTGAGTTCAAGCCCCACATCTGACTGAAAATGATGGTACCCTGTCTCCCTTACCTCCTCCAGTCTGGCTGTGTCTTGCCTTAAAACAATGTAGATTCATTTGTTCTTGAATTTTATGTAAATGGACTCATAGTCTTTTTTATGTAAGTGAACTCTTTTTTTTTTTCCCCAGTTCTAGGGCTTGAACTCAGGGACTGGGCACTGTCCTTGAGCTTCTTTTGCTTGAGGCTAGCACTCTACCACTTGAGCCACAGCACCATTTCTGCCTTTTTCTGCTCATGTGGCACTGAAGAATTGAACCCAAGGCTTCATGCATGCTAGACAAGCACTCTACCACTAAGCCACATTCCCAGCCCCACTTGAGGTCTTTTGTGACTGACTTCTCCTGTATAGTATGTTTTCTAGACCCATCCTCATGATAACATACACACAGCACTGGGTTCTTTTTAATATTAACGTAATAATGTATATAATAAATAGCATTCCATTGTATCTTTTTAAAATGTAGAAACATATCCTCGTGGATTATGGTCTCCGAAGAATCACATTCCTGATTGCCCAAGAGGTCAGTCACTGCTTAAGCATCAGGGTGGGTTTTGTGCAGAATCAAAACCTTGGGGCCATGCTTCTGATCCTCATTCTGTGTGGCCAAGAAGCAGAGAGAGATCCATGGTAAGAAAAGAATGCTTTCCGAATGCTTTGTTTCAAAAACAGACTGAGTCATCACTAACAGTAACCAAGCACAGGTGGGAAAAAATTCACTGGATTCTTCACTGGAGTTTATTTGTCTTTTGTGTGGGTTTCTTTTACAGAAAGAATTTCCCAAGTTTTTCACATTCAGAGCAAGAGATGAGGTATGACTCTGAGCAGCAATCCTGTTCTCTTCCTGGCATGCGGGCACTCATGAGGAATCTGTCCTCTATCCAAAGGGCGGCAAGGATACACTGCATCTTCCATGATTTCCCATCTCAAACTGACATTCTCAGATCCTACCCTTTCACTCAGGGTCTCTGGCTTGGATTGGTTTTTCACTTATAGGTTTATTAAATAATATAGGCTCCTCCTCTCCCCTCTTTCTTTTCTGTGCCAGTCTTAGGGCTTAAATGCAAAGCCTGGCCACTGTTCCTTCACTTTTTGTTTTTGTTTTGCCAGTCGTGGGGCTTGAATTCAGGGACTGAGCACTGTCCTTGGGCTTTCCCAAGGCTAGTGCTCTACTGCTTAAGCCACAGCCTCACTTCTGGCATTTTCTATGTATGTGGAACCTAAGAATGGAACCTGGGTCTTCGTGCATGTTAGGCAAGCACTTTACCACTAGGCTAAATTCCTGGCCCCTGTTCCTTCACTTTTTCTTTGCACAAAGCTAGCATTCTACCACTTGAGCCACAGCTTTACTTCTGGTTTTTTGTCCTGGAGATAAGAGTATCTTGGACTTTCCTGCCTGGGCTGGCTTGGAACTTTTATTTTTTGTGGGTCATGGGGCTTAAACTCTAGACCTAGACAGCATCCCTGAGCTCTTCAGCTCTAAGCTACTGCTCCACCCCTGGAGTCTCAGCCCTACTTCCCTTTTCTAGTGGTTAATTGGAAATAAGAGTCTCATGTTCTTTAGTGCCCTGGCTGGCTCTGAACTTCAATCCTTAGATCTCAGCCTCGTAGGAGCTAGGATTACAGGCGTGAACCACTGCTCCCAGCTGGCTTTGAACTTTGATCCTCAGATCTCAGCTTCCTGAGTAGCCAGGATTTTAGACATGAGCCACCAGCACCTGGCTAGTTTCTTTTTTTACTTACATGCTCATAGACCAGTGGTTGGCAAACTGAGCCTTGTGGATCAACTGTCTGTTTTACAAATACAGTTTTATTGAAACCCAGACACACCCATTTTCTACTGTGGCCTTCCCACCAAGTGGCTGTGACTAGGGTTGTGTGGTTCATCACCCTAAAACATGTGGTGTCTGGTAAGAAAAGTTCACTGGTTCCTGTTATAGAACACATAGGCTCATTTCCAACAGAGTCAAGACTCCACCACGTTCAAGGTTTTGTATTTTAATTAATTCAGAACTAGACTTTCTCAGCTAAGCTCCAGACTCTTGAGCCTTGGTTATTGCTTGCAAGGAATACTGGCTTCTGAGCACCCAAATCTCTGCAGTGCACCATGGGCCTGGACCATGGCCTGCAGTTACTCTGTGCGTGCATGTGTGTGTGTGTGTGTGTGTGTGTGTGTGTGTGTGTGTGTGTGTGTGTGTGTGTGTGTGTCCGTGTGTCCCATCTGCCCAACCATCCTCTCACTGGCTGGCCTGGTCTACAGTTTGCAGAAGACCGAATATACCGTCACTTGGAGCCGGCCCTGGCCTTCCAGCTGGAGCTCAGCCGCATGCGCAACTTCGATCTTACCGCTGTGCCCTGTGCCAACCACAAGATGCATCTTTACCTGGGTGCTGCCAAAGTGAAGGAAGGAACAGAAGTGACGGACCACAGGTTCTTCATCCGGGCCATTGTCAGGCATTCAGATCTGATCACCAAGGTAAAGTGTCACAGGGTGGTTCTAGCTCCCTTCCTCTGCACTCGAAACATACTGCCTTGGTCCTCTCCCTTCCCTGAGTGCTTGCTCTGGACCTGGGCTCTGAATTGCATGACTAGAGATCGGAGGGTACACGGGGCACACACAGCCCCACCTCAATGACACTTTAGCCTGACCCTTGGATCTGTTGGTTGTATCCTGTGGCTCTGTGTTAGGAGGGAGGGAGAGTGTAGAAAGATGCCCATGTGCTCACGGAATATCTTGTGTTTACTGATTGAATCAGTGATCATTTTATGTTGTTTCTTGGTTTTAGAAAAGTCATAAAGGATTACATTGTGAAAATTTCACACACTATGCTTTTGTTTGGTGGTTCATGGGGCTTGAATTCTGGGCCTGGGTGCTGTCCCTGAGCTCAAGGCTAGTGCTCTACCACTTGAGCCACAGCACCACTTCCGGTTTTCTGGTGGTTAATTTGAGATTAGAGTCTCATGGACTTTAGTGCCCAGGTTGGCTTTGAACTCCGATCCTCAGATCTCAGCCTCCTGAGTAGCTAAGATTACAGGCGTGAGCCACCAGCACCAGCTCATAAATGTGGGTTGATGGCTGGGCAGTGGAGGAGGGGAAACGCAGGCTTTGCTTCCGACCAGCCACGAGCCCTATGCCCAGGGTTCACATTGGCTTCCCCCTTTGACAGGAAGCCTCCTTCGAGTACCTGCAGAACGAGGGCGAGCGGCTGCTCCTTGAGGCCATGGACGAGCTAGAAGTGGCCTTCAATAACACCAGCGTGCGCACCGACTGCAACCACATCTTCCTCAACTTCGTGCCCACCGTCATCATGGACCCTTTCAAGGTCATACCTTTGTGGTGGGCGCTTCCCCCACCTTTCCTGGTTCACCTGGATTTTTGGGCTGTGGCCTAAGGGGGTGTGGCCTAAGTGGGCGTGGCCTCCAGACGCATGTGCAGTTGAGCCCCAGCTGCTCTGTTTCTTCCTGGAGCCAGATTTCCTCTGTGCCCTGCCTGGCTTCATGGGCACACATGCCTAGAATGCCTAGACAGAGCTTTGTCCTCGCGTGGGTTCCAGTCCTGGGTGGGGAGGGAAGTCGGCACAAGTGAGCTAGGAGGGGAATGAAGGCTTGATCTGTCACCAGGCTGATCCAGTGCTATCGGAGTGGGCAGACTCCCATGGCGCTGATTCCCGCATGCCAGGGGCGTCCCCAGGGCATCTGTGGGGTGCAGAGGTTCCAGGCCAATACCCTGGCTTCACTGGTACTCCAGTTTCAGAAGAAACTCGTAGAGGATTGAGGGGCGTGGGAAAGTAGGTGGCCTCGCTCCCTTTCCCTCAACCTCTCTCCGTGTCCTCCATGGTAACTAACTCCGTGGTCAGGTGCTTTCCTGGCGTACCTCAGGGCCCTGGGTTCAACCCCCAGCTCTGCCAAAAAAAAAACAAAGGCGACAGGAAAGAGGCATGCCAGTCTGGCTGCGTACTTCAGAGGGCAAAATGAGATGGTGGCTCTTCAGTACTTGGCCAGATGTTTTCACCGTCTTTAGCCTAGCCGATGGTTGGCAACATGAAGACTGGGTCTCTGCGGTTTGCATCCAGCCCACTTTACCATGCTGCGAGGGCCGGGTGGGCTCTGGCGGGCTCTGGCGTGGGTGTGGGGGCCGGCGTGATGTGTTGGGAGTAGGGGTTGGCGACGAGTGGACCCGGTGTGCTCGCTCCGTGCAGATCGAGGAGTCAGTGCGCTCCATGGTGATGCGCTACGGCAGCCGGCTGTGGAAGCTCCGGGTGCTGCAGGCCGAGGTGAAGATCAACATCCACCAGACCACCACCGGCAGCGCCGTCCCCATCCGCCTGTTCATCACCAACGAGTCGGGCTACTACCTGGACATCAGCCTCTACAAGGAAGTGACCGACTCCAGATCCGGAAACGTGAGCCTGGGGCCTGGCTGGGGAGAAGGGGGCATCACCATCCGAGCGGAGGCGGGCTGCTGGGGGCACACCAGGATATTCACCAAACCGGTGGCCGTGGCCTTCGGCCTGGCCCTGGTTAGTAGGGCTGGCTGAGGCCATGGGCATCCTGAGGTTGGATTCCCCCCCTCCTTTGTGGGCTCACCTGAGGGAAAGTTTTCCCCAACTAGGTGATACAGCAGACTTTTTCTTTTAAGTCTTTAATAAGGGGCCTAGTGGTGGCCTAGTGGTAGAGTGCTCACCTATCATGCTCGAAGACCTGGGCTCGATTCTCGAGAACCACATTCACACAAAAAGCTGGAAGTGGCACTGTGGCTCAAGTGGCAGAGCACTAGCCTTGAGCAAAAAGTGTCCAAGGACAGTGCTCAGTCCCCCAGTTCAAGCCCCAGGACTGACAACAAACAAACTTTAATAATTACTTAAAAATAGTTATATGAAGAGGTTTGCGTTCACAATGTCAATTTATGAGTGCAGTGTATCTTGATCAGAGTTGCTTCTCTTGTCCTCTTCCTAAACTTTGTTTTTATATGTTTTTTTATTATTATTATAAAGGTGATGTACAGAGGGGTTACAATTACGTAAGTCAGGTAAAGAGTACATTTCTTTTTGGACAATGTCACCCCTTCTCTTGTTCCATCCCAGTTCCCCCCCAGCCCCATCCTCAACCATAAGTTGTAGAGTTCATTTTCAACATAGTGTCCAGTGAGTACCATCACTGCATGTTTTCACACTTGGTCCCTCCATTTCTGTGCCTCCCCTTACACTCCCAAAGACAGATAAATAACAAAGAACAAAAAGGGAAATGAAAATAGCAAAAAAAGAAAAAACAAAACCTCCTATTTTTGTTTCTGAAACTTTTGTGAACTAAAATTTATCTGCATGTATATGTATATGTATATACATCTATATATGCATGCATGTACAGATATGCATATGCTTATGTAAATATAAGACTTTTTTTTGTTTGGCTTGGATTTGTGCCAGGCTTGTGGTTTGAATTCAGGTCCTGGGCATTGTCCTTGAACTTTTTTTCTCAAGGTTAGAGCTCTACCACTTGAACTACTGCTCTACTTCCAACTTTTTGGTAGTTAATTGGAGATAAGAGTTTTACAGACTTTTCCTGCCTGAGCTGGCTTTGAACCTCCATCTCCATATCTCATCCTCTTGAGTAGGCTTGAGTAGGTAGTATTATAGGCATGAGCCGCTAGTACCCATCCTAAGACAAATTTTGATAAAGACTCAAAACTGTCAAGAAGTTGCAAGACTTAGTACGGAATATGAAACAAGATGGAGATTCCCCGGATGTCCTTTGCCTTGCTATCCCTATAGCACATTTTACCCATACCATGTCACCAAAACAGGAAAATAGCTAATAATGGTTCAAGCATGTAATCCTTGCTACTCAGGAAGTTGAGATCTGGGGATCCAGGTTCTGAGCTAGCTCAAGTGGACAAATCTGCAAGGCTCTTACCTTCATTCAACTGGCAAAAAGCTGGAAATGGAGGCATGGCCCAAGTAGTAGAGCACTAGCTATCAGCTGGTACCCCCCCCTCCCCCTGGCTCACACACACACACACACACACACACACACACACACACACACACACACACACACATACACCAAAACTCAGGGAATTAACACAGGTACAATACTGTTAACTACCGATCCCATTCAGAGTTTGGCAGTTTATACCCACTTGGGGAGTGTATGTGTGTACATATGGTTGTAGTTTGGTTGTGTCCCTGTGTCCCCGGGGATGAAGTGAGCCCCGGCATCTTCAGAACTGGGTATGTTGTGCTGGGACTATGCTCCGCTCCCCTGTTGGGATTCCACTGAGAGCTGGGAAGCAGTCAGCCAGGCTGGCCCTGGGTCTCTGGGGCCTGCCTCCTTCACTCCTTTCTCCTTCCTTTCTGGTTCAGATCATGTTTCACTCGTTTGGCAATAAGCAAGGGAGCCAGCATGGAATGCTTATTAACACCCCCTATGTGACCAAGGACCTGCTTCAGGCCAAGCGATTCCAGGCACAGTCCCTGGGAACCACTTATGTCTATGACTTCCCAGAAATGTTCAGACAGGTAAGTCCTGAGCAGGGGAGGGACAGGGCACTGCCCCCAAGGGCTCTTCTGACCCTTACTCTACCAGAACCCAGCCCCCCTGTTTCTTAACCCCAGCAAATAAGGTCTTCTTTGGACAAGGAAAAAAAGTAGCCAGGTGCTGGTGGCTCATGCCTGTAATCCTAGCTATTCAGGAGGCTGAGATCTGAGGATCAAGGTTCAAAGCCAGCCCAGGCAGGAAAGTCTAGGAGCCTCTTATCTCCAGTTAACCACCAGAAAACCTGAAGTGGCACGGTGGCTCAATTTGGTAAAGCAATAGCCTTGAAGAGCTCAGGGATAGTGCCTAGGCCCAGAGTTCAAGCCCCACAACCAACAAAAAAAAAAAAAAAAGAGGCTGAGGCAGGAAGATCACTTAAGATCCAAAATTGAAAAACAAACAAACAAGCATGGGCAAGGAGCTATGAGAAAGTTGGTTTGGAAAGCCACTTGCTGGATGCTTAGGTGTTTATTACTTTGCATATTTCATGACTACAAATGAAAGAACTAGGCCACTATCTTAGATATCATGATCATTGAACTCTAGCTTCCCTGCTGACAACTTTTTTTTCTCTTCCTTTTCTTCCTCAGGCTCTCTTTAAACTGTGGGGCTCCCCAGACAAGTACCCCAAAGATATCCTGACATACACTGAGTTAGTATTAGGCCCTCAGGGCCAACTGGTAGAGTTGAACCGACTTCCTGGAGGAAATGAGGTAGGAGCTGGGCAGATCCCAGTCCTGGGCTGGGGTTAGCCTCTTCCTGCTGATTCCCAGGAGACACATCTGCTTCCCTGCCCCTTCACCTCTGCCAGGTGGGCATGGTGGCCTTCAAAATGCGGATGAAGACTCCAGAGTACCCAGAAGGACGGGACGTGGTTGTTATCAGCAACGACATCACCTTCCGTATCGGGTCCTTTGGCACCGGGGAAGACCTTCTGTACCTAAGGGCATCCGAGCTGGCCCGGGCAGAGGGCATCCCCAAAATCTACCTCGCAGCCAATAGCGGGGCCCGTATCGGCCTGGCAGAGGAGATCAAACACATGTTCCAGGTGGCCTGGGTAGATCCAGAAGACCCCCACAAAGTACGTCATGAAGTGGGGCTGCCATTCAATGAGTACAGGTTAAGCACTCCTAAGAGAAAAAAAAAAAAACCAAACAAACAGTATATCCAAGGTCTTAAAATTGTATTAGGAGGTGGCAATTAGTGGGCCCCCCCCAAAAAAAATCTATGAAGGCTTTTATCAAAGCCAGATGCAGTGCCTCAGGCCTATTATTGTAACTACTCAGGAAATTGGGAACTGCAAAAAGTTAAGGAGACCTCATATCAACCAATGAAAAGCTGGGTTTGGTGGTGAATGCCTATCATCCTCACTACATGGAAAACATAAATAGGAGGACTTGTGGCTTAGGCAAAAAGCAAGATCCTTGAAAAAGAATGGAAACAGCCAAGGATGAGGACATAGCTCAAGTGTCTGAGCACCTGCTTAGTCAGCTCCAGGCCTTCCATTCACCCTACACTTTTTAACAGCTTTAATCCTTTGGTGGGAGGGGGCTGAATGAAAGACATTTATAAATATCAAGCTGATCTGCACAGAGCCCTTTCTGAATGCTGTACACCAAGAACATACACACCCCCACATACAACACAAGCACAAACCCAGTATCTGCACAAACTCAACCCAACACACACACACACACACACACACCACCTACCTAATTTGTCTGTAAACAAGAGGAGCAGGAGACTGCAGCCTCTACTGAGAACAGACCTGTGGGTTTTGAGGCTTGTTAACATGGGTTGATGCACTATGAGCATCCACCCCTCCAGTGTTGCCATTTAAAATTACACGGTCACTGGGCACCAGTAGCTCACACCTGTAATCCTAACTACTTAGGAGGCTGAGATTTGAGGATCACAGTCCAAAGCCATTCTGAGCAAGAAAGTCCCCATGAGACTCTCATCTCCAATCAACTACCAGAAAACCAGAAGTGGCACTGTGGCTCAAAGTGGTAGAGTACTAGCCTTGAGCAAAAGAGCTTAGGGACAGTGCACAAGCCCTGAGTTCAAGCCCCAGGACCAACAAAAACACAAAACCTATACAATGGCTGTCATGCTGGGGCAACTAGACTCCTAGGCTCACTGAAGTATATTTCTTAAGGGCTTTAAGTACCTGTACCTGACCCCCCAAGACTACACGAGAGCGAGCTCCCTGAACACCGTGCACTGCAGACACGTCGAGGAAGGAGGAGAGTCCAGGTAAACGGCCCACCAGGCACCCCAACACTTGTTCCTGGTTCATCATCCAAAAGGAGTCACCCTTTTCTCAATGTAGTTCATCTGGAGCAGGGAGAATTAGACTGGATTTTCTCCATGTTGGAGTAGCCAGAGGCTCATAGTTTATGTTCAAATTATCCAAATGGATGCAGGTGGGTTAAGATAGGGGTCTGTTCTTTGAGAATCACCAGTGGCTCCCCAGTTTTTTCTCTTAGTGGGAAAACCAAATCAGAATGTTCCAGAACTGATTTTTTTAAGTGTTGATACGTGGATGTGGAAAACGATAAACAAAATCTGCAGTCCAAAGACGTTTGGAAGGTACTGAATTAAGTGACCTGTAACAAAGCATCTTTTCTGCAGGCCTTCTCAGAGCCTTTGTCATGCTGAAGTGCTTGGTGAATTTGAACAAGGTCTGGCTATATAGTATACTTTAATTTTGTATCTTGTGTATGCACTAGTCCTGGGACTTGAACTCAAGGCCTGGGCACTCTGTCCTTAAGCTGTTTTGCTCGTTTAGTCCTCTTACCACTTGAGCCACAGTTCTACCTCCAGCTTTTTGGTAGTTCATTGGAGATAAGAGTTTCATGGACTTTTCTCCCTAGGCTGGCATTGAACTGCAGTCCTCAGATCTCAGCCTCTTAAGTAGCTAGGATTACAGGTCTGAGCCACCGGCACCTGGCTGTATGCTTCATGACCATGGAGTCTGGATTGATTGATTGATTGATCATGGATTCAGCAGTTTCCCATGTGTGCCTTTGACCACATCCAAATCTAGATTGTTCTGTGAAAAATGTGGATGGAGTGACATTTCACTGAGACCCTCTAGGGGGCGCCTGTCTTTGGCTGGAAGACATCATTGCTGATCTGTTTAGATATGTTAGTGCCCATTGTGAGGGCTCTAGACCCCCTTCCCTTTCTTTCTCCCTCTTCTCCTCTCACTCCCTCCCTCCTTTCCTTCCTTCCTTTTTTTTAAATTTTAATTTTACCTCCATTTATCCTATTTCAATACTTCTTCCTGCTCCTGGCTCCTATCATGAGTACTGCGAACAAATGCACTGACCCCAACCATTCCCGGGTGGAGTGCATTCTAGCCGCCTCTGGTTCATGCAGGTACGTGGTCACCGACATCATTGGGAAGGACGATGGCCTGGGTGTGGAGAACCTCAGGGGCTCGGGCATGATAGCTGGGGAGTCCTCCCTGGCTTACGAAGAGATTGTCACCATTAGCATGGTGAGTCCCTTCCTTAGTCCCTCTTTCTTTCCCTTTTCAATGTTCAAACCGTCACAAAGCAGCGAGGAAGAATCGCAAGCCACTCCTGCCAATCACCAGTAATACAGCCATTCCTGGGCTCTCTGTCTCCCAACATTCCCCTCTCAGACTTCTCTACCCATGATCCTTCAGGGCCCTCCCCTCCTTTTTCTGACAAATTAAAGAAGCAGTTACCTAAGTGGGACTTGAACTCACTGTGTAACCCAGGCTTGCCTCCAACTTTTGATACTCCTGCCTCTCAGCCTCCCAAGTGCTGGGATTACAGGAGTAAGGAAAGGCCTGGAGTCTCAAGGTCCTCTTCAAGGCCATATGCCCCCAATGACCTAAAGACCTCCCACTAGGCCCAGCCTCTTAAAGTTCCCACTCCCTCCCAACAGGACCAAGTTGGGGGCCAAGGCCTTAACACAGTGGTGGACACCTGAGATCCAAACAGTAGCCAAAGCCAAGCTCTGAGGAGTGGCTTGAAGAATGAATAGCCTCTCAACTGGCCTACATCAAGTTGCCACTGGCTAAAACCTAACGTTCATTTGTGCCCAGCAGTGTCTTGACCACTCTGTCCCATGGGGGTGGAGTCCTTGTAAAGCCGTTCTGTCTCCACAGGTGACCTGCCGAGCCCTGGGAATCGGGGCCTATTTGGTACGCCTGGGCCAGAGGGTAATCCAAGTAGACAATTCCCACATCATCCTGACAGGAGCGAGTGCCCTCAACAAGGTGATGAGAACAGGGCCGTGGGGAGCCACTCTGCTGTCCACTTGTGGGTCCCTATTGCCCTCTCATGGGATTTTCTCAGTACGAAACACGTTTTGTTCCTCCTGAAGCGAGAACTATTTTCTATTTGTAGTTGTCTGGGGACTCTCATGCTCCCAAATAAGTTGTTCTTTAGGAACTAAGTTCCTGATTTACTTTTTTGGGGGGGCGGGGGTGGGTATAAGTGGTGATGGTCCTGGCATTTATGAACTCAGGGCTTCACACTTACCAGGCAGGCACTCTGCCATCTACCACTCCAATCATACATACTCCCATTCCCTTTTGCTTCCATTACTTTGCAAATAAGATCTCATTTGTTTTCTTGTTGGTCTGGACCACAAGTCTCCTGTTCATGCTTCCCGAGTTACCTGGGTTGATGGCATTAGCCACTGCATTCAACTTTTTCTTTATTAGTTGAAATGAGGATCTTTACTGGCCTTGAACCCCAATCCTCCTGATCTCCACATTCCAAGTAGCTAAGATCACAGATGTGAGTCATCATGCCCTACTAGTATTTTTTTTTAACTTTAAAGTAGCATTCTACTTTGCAGGAAGCTTAGTAAAGACCTCCAAAGCTGTGTTGCTGCATCCATAATTTTGGTGTGATTCTCCCCTGTGTTCTGAATTCCCATGATTAACCTTAGTGACTGTGCAGTTGTTTTGAAATACTGAAAGGTTTTCTGCGTTGCTGTGCAGTCTCGGTATTTAATGTTCGCTCAGATCCCTCGGAAGGGCTCAAAGTCAGGCTCTGATGGAGACAAGGGCCTTATGTATCTCAGGCTACTCTTGAGCACACTAACTACATAGCCCAAATTGGCCTAGAACTCATGATCCTCCTGCATTAGCTTTCAAACTCTGGGATTCCAGGCATGGCCACCACATCAGAAAACTTTTTTGAGATGAGTTGTGTGTTGGAATTGCTGGAGCAAAACAACAAAAATGTCATTGGCTACATATGCCTGGGGGCTAAAGATTCAGACGTGGCCGGTCTGGGTGAATGGGGAGCCTGTGGATGAGCAGATGTGCAGTAGGCAGAAGGCCTGAGGTGTGCTGGACTTCCTGACCATGTTGAATGAAAGCAGGTCCTGGGAAGAGAAGTCTACACATCCAACAACCAGCTGGGCGGCGTGCAGATCATGTACCACAATGGCGTCTCTCACATCACCGTGCCTGATGACTTTGAGGGTGTCTATACCATCCTGGAATGGCTGTCCTATATGCCAAAGGTACAGTGCGAACTGGGCAGCTCAGCCTGGGCAACCAAGCTCATTTGCTAATTGGTGTCCCTGACACTTCCAGAATGGAGCTGGAAATGCTGCCCATGTGTCTAGGTTCCCGCTCCCCCCACCCCCGCTTCCCGCTCTGTCTGTCTCTGTCTCTCTGTCTCTCTCTCCTTCCCCCATTTTCCCTTTTTTGTTGTGGAGCTTAAACTCAGCTAACCCTCAGCTCTTTTGTGAAGTTAGCACTCTACCACTTTGAGCCGCACCTTCTGGCTTTCTGGTGGTTCATTGGAGAGTAGAGTCTTAAAGACTTTCCTGTTCAGGCTGGCTTTGAACTGTGATCCTCAGATCTGTCTCCTGAGTAGCTAGGATTAGAGATGTGAGCCACTGGTTCCTGGCCCAAGTTTACTTTTCCTCCTTTTCCTTTCCCTTTCTGACACTGGCCCTATCCTAGCTGTCCCTTGCTCTTTGGGTGGCAGAGATGGGTCACCAGCAGGATTCTCTCTGCTGGCCTTTTATGCAGGGTGACTGCTTCTCAACAGCACTGGACAGTGAGCCTCATCAGCCTGGAATGGATTCTTGACTTCCTCTTCAGGACAAATGGTCCAGTGGTTCTCTTCATCTCCCCGAGCCTTAGTTTGCTCATCTATAAAACAGGATTATTCTGACAATGACATGAAGTGATGCTCAGGGCTCAGACTTGGTGGCACCAGAGAAAGGCTGTTTCTGATTGTGTGGATGACTTGGTTTGGCTGGCATTTCTCTGACTAGACATCAGCTGGGCATTGGTTTGTGCCTCAATTTCTCAAAGCCTAGTTTCTGCCCTTCTACAGCAGTAGCATCTCTCTCCTGACTTTCATTCCTTTCCCGTCTTCATCAAATCCATCTGGACCCTGAAGTACACTCAGGCATCCAAGATTCTAGATTTCAAAGAATCTGTGGATAATCCTCTTTGCATTTGCCAACCAGAACAGCAGTCTCAGAAGCCCTAGGGAGAGGATAGCACTGCATAAGTAGGAATAATCATAGCCTGAGTAGGCGCATGCACACATGGTGCATGTCACTGACAAATGCTGACTTTTAAATCACAGGATAATCACAGCCCAGTCCCCATCATCACGCCCACTGACCCCATTGACAGAGATGTGGAGTTTGTCCCATCCAGAGTTCCCTATGACCCCCGGTGGATGCTTGCAGGACGACCTCATCCAAGTAAGTGTCCAAGTAGTTTGCCAGGGCCCTGGGAAAAGGACTGTAAAGAAGACTTAGGTGGGGGGCCGGGAGTTTGGCCTAGTGGTTAAAGTGCTTGCCTAGCATGCATGAAGACCCGGGTTCGATTCCTCGGTACCCCACATACATAGCAAAAAGCCAGAAGTGGTGCTGAGGCTCAAGTGGTAGAGCTCTAGCCTTGAGAAAGTCCAAGGACAGTGCTCAGGCCCTGAGCTCAAGCCCAGGACTGGCAAAAAAAAAAAAAAAAAAAAGAAGACTTAGGTGGAAGCAGGGATGTTCGTTCCCTTGTTCCAGAGGATGATGTGGGGGGGAGGGCAGGGAGATTTCACTCCATGTTTCTCCTAAGCTGTGAACTAACAGGGGTTGGAATCTCTTATTTCTGGAGTCAGTAGTTACAGAGGAGACCCAACAATGGTGGTGGACTCCCTCCCTGAGCTGCTCTGGGGTCCTCCCTTCCTCCTTCCCTCCCCCCTTCTCTCCCTCTCTCTTTCCCTTTGATTTGGCTGAATACTTAGAAAAGGTACTCAGCTTCCCAGGATGAATGTCTTCTTATACACGCATGCACACACAAGTTCCCTCTCGCCCTGTCTGAAATTCAGAGATGTTGCTGTCCTCTGAAGTTCTCTCTCTCTCTCTGTTGACAGGGAGTTAGGTGTTAACTGAATAGGTGTTGCAGCCATGTTTGGCTTGGTTTTGGGTAGCTTGGAGAGGGCTGGGATTGCCTGGCTGTGTCAGGCGAAGGTACTTGGATGATGATGTTGATGTCAGCTCTGCCCCTGGGTGTATCCTGGGGCCTGCGCCAGCCTGGCCTGGCCCCACCCTGCCGTGCCCAGCCCCTGCCCCTGCCCTCCCACCTATAGCACTCAAGGGGGCTTGGCAGAGTGGATTCTTCGACCATGGCAGCTTCAAGGAAATCATGGCAGCCTGGGCCCAGACGGTGGTGACGGGACGAGCCAGGTGAGTGGACAGTGCGCCCAGGCCTTCCTAGGCATTCCCACTCCCCACACATTGCTGGAAGGTTCCTAGAGCCCAGTGACTCACTCCTTTTGATTATTTTTTTCTCACATGTAAGTGCTCTACCCCTGAGCCCTGCCCCAGGTCCCCAACAGCCTGTCCTTCAGCATTGCAGCCCCCAGAAGGGCCTGTGACCCCTTTGGGGATGTCACCCAGCTCCCATCCGCTCGCCTTGCAGGCTGGGAGGCATTCCCGTGGGTGTCATCGCTGTGGAGACGCGGACTGTGGAGGTGGCCGTCCCTGCAGACCCTGCCAACCTGGACTCAGAGGCCAAGGTGAAGGGCTGTGGCTGTGGCTGGGACTCCACCAGCAGGACAGGGGCCCTTCTGAGGTGGCTATGACCTGCAGCCTGTCCCACAGGAGCTTCTGGACAGGGAGGAGGGTGGACACATCTCCCCCTGTGAGATGCCTGGCATTCTATGCTGTCCACTTCTTCTCCCCACAGCTCCCTTCCTGTGCCCACCCTGCTGCTGGCTCCGTGGCAGGCAGGCCGCATCCTGTCTTGGGAACTGTGCCAGGTTGGCTCCTGGGCACAGCCAGGCTGAGACCTGTGTGATTTGATTACTATGGCACCATTCTAATGGTGTGTGGGGGAGGGGTCAGAGGGACCCTTGCCCCCTTGCTGGGCTGCAGTGAGGGTCTCACAGGGTCCTGACTGATGCGTTTGGAGCCCTCCTTGAGTCCTGGCTCAGGAGTTGGAGGCTACAAGGACCAGGAAGTGTGGCTGCTGTCTCTGGTTCCCCAGGGCTGCTGTGTGACCTGCACCGGTTCTGTGTCCCAGATCATCCAGCAGGCTGGCCAGGTCTGGTTCCCTGACTCGGCGTACAAAACAGCACAGGCCATCAAGGACTTCAACCGGGAGAAGCTGCCCCTCTTGATCTTCGCCAACTGGAGGGGCTTCTCTGGCGGCATGAAGGGTAAGGGCCCCATGCCCGCCCCCCTAGGCTTCCATTCACCCTTCAACTTGTGTCCTGACAGCGCCACCTGGAGGCTGTCATTGCCTAGACGAGTGGCTGAGCAGTGAGGGCTGGGTAGGTCGCTGGCCCCTGTTTGAGATGGGAGGATGTGCACCTGTCCGCCTTCCTCCAGCTGCTGGGCACCCACAGCCTCGTGCCAGGCTCTGAGCCACCAGTGTGGCTTGGGGGACTGAGTGCCAGTGATGGGGAGCAGACAGATCCACATGCCCTAATCAGCTGGGGTGAATGCTCTGAGCCTGTTTCCCTCCTTTGTAAAAGGGAGAAGAGAAGCACCTAAACTCACTATGAGGGTTCCATCTGTGGGTTTTTTCCTGTTTGTTTTTGTTAGTAGTGGGACTTGAACTCAAGACCTGGGTGCTGTCCTTGACCTCTTTTGCTCAAGGCTAGCACTCTACCACGCTGAGCCACTGCGCTACTTCCAGTTGTCTGGTGGTTCATTGGAGATAAGAGTCCAAGGCAGTGAGACTCTAGCAGATCTCAGATCTCAGATCCTTAGATCTCAGCCTCCTGCATAGCAACCGGCACCCAGGCCCTTTTGTTTTTATTGTCACTGTGGTGGTGGCTGGGTCCCGGAGGGAAGTGTCTGGATGAGACGGGCCGAGCCCGTAGGTGAGGTGTAAGGGCTGTGCCTCGCCTACCCTGATTCCCCGCCCAGAGCCCCTGCCTGGATGTGCTCACAGGGCCCCTTGGGTGACAGATCCGGGGCTGCGGGCCTGAGCCGGCCTTGCTTTGCAGACATGTACGACCAGGTGCTGAAGTTTGGGGCCTACATCGTGGATGGCCTCCGGCAGTACACTCAGCCCATCCTGATCTATGTTCCCCCCTATGCCGAGCTCCGAGGGGGCTCCTGGGTGGTCCTCGACTCCACCATCAACCCCCTGTGCATTGAAATGTATGCGGACAGAGAGAGCAGGTGGGTGTGAGCACCTGGCAGGGGGTTACAGGGTGTTATGGGCTGGTATAAGCACTCTACCACTAGGCCAAACTTCCGGCCCCGAGATTTTTTTTTTTTTTTTTGACAGCAAGTCTTTTGGAGAAATGCCTGAAACCTAGTAACTGATGCCTTCGTAGTGAACACTCAGCTTTCTACATTTGTGCTGTATATAAAGGCCTTGATAGTAGGTCTACCTAAAATGTAGTTCACACCTTCATTCATTGACTCAGTGGATGTGGATTGAGTTCCAATTTTGTGCTGGACTTTTCGTTGAGTGTTGTGATATGGTGGCAACTGAGTCAGGCCTCTCATGCCTTGGTGCTAAGGTCCACATGGATTTCTGTTGACCTCAGTCCTCCAGGGTGATTCAGAATCTTGAACTATATCACTTTTCACTCTGGCCACCAGGAAGCTTAGAGCTCCCTGTGGTATTCCTTCAGGCTAGTGGGAAGAAAGAAGCCAAGGAGCCTGAGGGGTGAGTGACAAGGCTGGAAATAGGCCGATCATCTGGTGCTACAGTGAGAGCTCACTGTGTCTTGTGAGCTATAAAGAGACCAGGAACTGTGTCTTGGTCCTAGGAGACCAGAAGTTAGGAAAATCGGGAAGGATGAAGTCCAAAGATCAGGACTCAAGTCACAAAGAAAGTTGAAGGGTTTTGCCACATTCAAGGAACAGTAATTTAAAGAGTTGACTTAACCTTTCCCTCTGCAGATAGAAGACTTAATCCTTCCCTCTACAGATAGAGAGGCAGAGGACCAGAGGTGTGGGTAGGAAGAACTGAGAATGGGTCTGGGGACCTCTAGTGTCCAGCCTCCAGCTCCCTCTGCCTCCCTAAATTGGAGCCAGTTAGACAATGCCCCTTGCCTCCATCCTGCCTCTTCTCCTCCCAGAGCTGGGGTTCTGGAGCCGGAAGGCACAGTGGAGATCAAGTTCCGAAGGAAAGACCTAGTGAAGACCATGAGAAGGATTGACCCGGCCTACAAGAAGCTTGTGGAACAGCTGGGTAAGAGAGGCCCAGAGGCAGTGCCTTGTGTCGGCCAGCAGAGGCCCTCAGGGTCTGTTGCTGGTAGGTTTGGGTATGTTCAAGATGAAATGAAAGGGATGGGAGTGTGGCAAATCCAGATTTCAAAGTAAAAGGAAAATACAAAAACAGATGCAATACTTGAGAGGTTCTAAAAAGGGTCTCATTTTGCACATCTGAGAGAGAGAGGCGGGGGGGGGGGACACTGCAGCTCACTCCAGTGATCCCAGCTACTTGGGAAACCATGGCGGAAATAGCGCAGGGCCCCAGTACCAACACACGTGCACACCCACAGCCGTGGATGGCATGTTGGAAAGCTTTGGCTGATTGAAAGCAGAGGCCCACATCTCCTGGGGCCAGGCCTGTCCCTTATAGATTCGTTTGTCCTTCTGGGGATGGTCCCCCACCCCTGCCATCCTGACCGTCCCCTCCCTCCCCCACCACTGGCTCGCAGGGATGTCTCAGCTCTCGGACAGGGACAGGAAAGACCTGGAGGCCCGGCTGAGGGCGAGGGAGGAGCTGCTGCTCCCCATCTACCACCAGGTGGCGGTGCAGTTCGCCGACCTGCATGACACGCCCGGCAGGATGCTGGAGAAGGGCGTCATCTCAGTAAGGGCACGCAAAGGTCACTGGGTTCTGGAGGAGCCTGGGCAGAGGCTTGGGGCCATGGGTGTTGTCCAGGAGTGGGGGGATCCTGCAGGCAGCTAAGTTTGATACCCCCTAGTCTAACCTGTGCTGACTCCCTTTGCACCTGGGCGAGGTTTAGAAGCTGGGGTCCTGCAGTGCCTGCCCTTGCATCCTGTCTCTCATGGGCCTACCCAGGCCCAGCCATCCATCCGAGGCACTGGGATCCCTGCCTACCCAGCATGGCTCCCTGGCATGCACCTGGAGGATTGGAGTGCCTGTGGTGGCTGGGCTCTGTGCCTCACTTTGCCTCACCCCCAAGAGTGCAAGTGGCTCCAGGGCGCCCTGTGCGCTGCCCTGTCTGCTGCAGGACGTGCTGGAGTGGAGGACCTCGAGGACTTTCCTGTACTGGCGGCTGCGCCGGCGGCTCCTGGAGGATCAGGTGAAGCGGGAGGTTCTGCGTGCCAGCGGCGAGCTCAGCCACGACCACGTGCAGTCCATGCTGCGCCGCTGGTTTGTGGAGACCGAGGGCGCTGTCAAGGTGGGTCCTGGGCCATGGGGGGAAGGAGGGGTGGATGCCAGGCACTGGGGACTTGAGACCCTGGAGGTGCATCCAAGCCACACCTGTGCCCCCCCCAGGCCTACCTGTGGGACAACAACCAGGTGGCTGTGCAGTGGCTGGAGCAGCACTGGCCGGAGGGTGAGGGGCTGCGCTCCGCCATCCGGGAGAACATCAAGTACCTCAAGCGGGATTCGGTGCTCAAGACCATCCAGGGGTGAGTGGATCACAGCCGCCGCTGCCTCTGGCTTCCTGGGGCCGGGGAGGCTGTGTGCTCATGTGTACCCCACCCAGAAGGCCCCCGATTTCAAAGCCGGAGCCTGGGCCCAGCTACTGTGTCCCCAGAGCCTCTTCTCTGCTCCATGCCCTGGGGACTCTGTCATCTAGGGGGCCATTGGACAGAAAATTGAAATGACCCAGATCCTTCTCTGTCCCCCTGTCCCCTCAGTCTGGTTCAGAAAATCCCAGAGGTGGCCGTGGACTGCGCCATCCACCTGAGCCAGCACCTCAGCCCTGCCCAGCGGGCGCAGGTGGTGAAGCTGCTGACCAGCGCCGAGCAGCCCGGGTCCACCTGAGCCCACAGCCGCCAGCCCCAGGCCCCCAGGGGACGGAGCCTGGCCGCACCCACCTGCTGACCATCGGCCCTCTGACAGGACCTTGGGGGTTTGTTTGCTTTAAAAAAAAAATCAAAAGGAAAGCAAGAAGCAATGCTGACCCTTGTGCCGGTGCAACTGCTGGGCCCCTCCAACTCCTGTCAGCAAAAGGTCCAGGCACCTCCTTTCCCAAGGGGGGCACCCCCTCTCTGCACGGGGAGCGGGGGGCAGGGCTGATGTCCGTTCTGTTTGTCTTCAGACAACGTTTGGCTGCCGGGCTGAACTGAGGCAAACACAGCACCCAGTTTCCTCCATGATTTGGGAGTGTCTGGCAGGCAGAGCTGCCTGCCTTCAAGCTCCTTTTCAGTCACACAGTGGCATCATTTATTCTAGGATTTTTTTTTTAGTTCCAAGACTGGCACTTGATGGCACTTCTCATTTCTTTCATTTGAGTCCATGGGCCAAGGGAAAAACTCGGCAGGGGGGAGAAAGAATCTATTTTTGTAATGAGGCCTATCAGACACTGTCCACTTATACCCAGGAAAGGATATGAGTGGTTATTATTATTATTATTATTATTATTATTATTATTTTGAGAGAATAAACATCATTTCATTCCTCAAGTGGATCACCATGGCCGTCCTCTCAGCAGCCCAGGCTGTGAACACATTAATATTCTCTGTGTCTGAGAGAAAGCCATGGTGCCATGGGTCTGGGGGCAGCTGGGGGACTCTTCCCCAGGCCCTGCCTGCCCTGTGCGCCGCAAAATAGCCAGGATCAGCCCCTCACAGCCACCCCATTGGATCCACTGTCCACCCTGCCTGAGTTGGGAGGGCAGAGGCAGAGCCTGCCCCGCTTACAGCAGGGCCTTGCTGACCACCATCTCCTTGGCCTCCACATCCACCTTGGAGCCACCGGGCACCAGGATCTCTGAAGACAGGAGGGCTTTGTGAGCGCCACAGGGCACAGAGGTCTGCGATTCTCCCACCCAGGCCACTGTTGGATGGGAGTGTAATGTGTCCTGTGTGCAAATCCCACGAAACTGCCACACGCCAGGATACTGGAGGATGTCCCAGCTCAAAACTCAATGCATGTGGTGATCAGCCAATGACAGCCCTGGCCAATAAATGGCAGGTGGGGAGGGGCGGGAGAGAAGAGACATCAGCCTTGTCCCACCTGGACGCTGGGCTGGGCAGGGAATACTGCTTTGGGAATCAAAGACAAGCCAGTGACCAGCTGCTACCCTGAAACACCAGGCTGCTCAGCCTCCCGGGAGCCCTGCAGAATAAACTATTATTTTTTTGAAGGAAATACTTTGACCTTGACTTACTGTGAAAGCTAGACAAGGCAGGTCAGCCACCCTTTGAGCTCTCCATCTTCACACACCAGACCTGGAGGATACTCCTGTCTCCCAGGCTGGGGATGGAGGGGGCATGGGGGAGAGGGAGGCAGGGGTGAAGGAAAGCTGAGGATCCACTTCCAGTTCCCAAAAATCTTCCCCTTTCCCAAGCCCCGGAAGGCCTTCTTGCTCATTATTTTTGGAGACCCCGTCTTGTAGATTTCTCTGTCAGGGATGGCTTTGAAACCACAAGCCTCCAGATCTCAGCCTCCTGGGGATTATAGAGGTGAGATAGGATCTCTACGTTTTGTCAATGCTGGCCTGGAACTCATGATCCTCCTTTTCCCATGTCCTTCCCTAGTAGCTGGCATTACAGGTGTGCACCACTGTGCCTGGCTAAGTCTTGTTCTCACCGGCCTCCCCTCACACATCACAGAGGGAAAAACAGACCCCCCACTCCCCGGTGCTCATTGGTCTGTCTCAGCTCCCAAGGTTTGCCCAGGTGCTGCTGTCCTGGCTGCCATGCTCACACCCCCTTGCCACCAATTCACTCCCTGCCACTTCCGGTGTGGTGCTGCCAGCCTGATCGCTGCAGACCCTGGAATCCATGGAGGAAGAAGCAGTAGGCAGCAGCGAGGCTCATCCCTGGTGAGAAGGGACCTAAGGTATGTCTGCCTTCTTCCCCACCCATCCATGCCCCAGCCCTCTAGCCCCCAGCCTCCTCCAGTGCCACCTACACTTTACTCTTCAACTGTGCAAAGGCAGAGGGTTCCTTTGGTCTGAGTTGGAAGAGTGTTCCAGATTCTGCAGCTCATGGACTCACTTTGACTTAGCTACAGCCTCCCCCGCCCCTGTCCACTCCCTTCTCCCCTCTCCTCCCTCCCCTCCTTCCCCCAAGCCTCTTCCCAAAGTCAGCAGAGTGCTTATTGAAAACAGGCCTCATGGCTACACCTCACCTGTAATCCCAGCCCTGGGGAGGCTGAGGCAGGAAGATGGCGAGCTCCAGGCCATACCTTGGGCTATGCAGGCAGAGACCCTGTCTCCAAACAAAACTTTAATTGCCCCCCTGTCAGCACCCCGTGTCTAGCATAGGCTGGATGTTTGCAAAACTTGAAAGGGCCAAATTGTTGATCATAAGCTGCAAGCTTTCCACAGCTGGGCAGAGGTGCGAGCCAATGAAGAGAAGGGGCCTGAAGAGGAGGAGGAGGAGGATTGGGAGGAGTCCCCATCCCGTCCTCTCTCCTGATTAAGTCCACCCCTAGGGCTCCGGCTGAGTGGACAGGCAGGGGCAGCTTCCAGCCCAGTCACCCTGTGGAGACAGCGTGGGGTCCTAATTACATAACAGGTGCCCATTTTGCTTCAGAACTGCCACCTGGACACTGGGGATTCTGAAGTCAGAGGCCAGGCGTCTATACCATAGGTAGAGCTTACTCGGCTCCTTTAGGCTTGTCTCTGGCCTCAGTTTCCCTCTCTGTGAATAGACCACTATCATAGTGGTCTAGAATGGGTCTCACAGGACCAACGTGCCGCAGGACTGTGAGGTCCCCCCACTCACCCCCTCCACGACTCCAGGGGAGAATCTGTTTGCCTCTTCCAGCTTCTAGAGACCCTGGTTCCCTCTTCAAATCCGGCCCTGTGTGCTCTCCAATCTGACGCCGCCTCCCCTGCCTCCCTCTCTCATTCAGGCCCCTGGGGACCACATCAGGCCCAGCTCACAGGTTCCCGGATTCAGGATGATTATTCACTCTTCTCTTGGGGGTATGACAGCCTTGCCCCATGGGGGCAGGAGGAGTAAATAGGGATGAACTGAGTTACAGCACCCACCGTGAGAAATCAGGCTCCAGCTCTGTGTGTGGCAGCAAGGGCTGTGAGTATTTAGTTGTTGAAATGTGGATGGTGTTTTGTGAAAGGAGAAGAAGGCACCATGACACCTGAGCCCCAGTTTTCCCATCCTGGAAATGGAACTGCCGTGCTCTCAATAGTTGGTGTTTGGCCCCAGCAGCGCTGCCTGTGTACGTGTGTGGCTTGTGTGGCTCAGGGCGGCACATGGCAGATATATGGATAGTGCCCAACTCCAGAGAGGATCTGGACGGGGCGCCACTTACTCCCCCTGCCTTTGGCTCCTAGGGCTATGGGTGTGACTTGGGCTCTGACTGGAGTTTGTGATTCCTCTGATGGTTGTTTTGGGCTCCCACCTGCCTGAAGTATAAGGACAGCTACCAGACTCAATCTCCCTCTTCCACGATGTGACTCATGGCTCCTGCCTTGTCCTTCTAGCTTAGCACCCCAGCAGAAGGGAGGGAACCTGCACCCACTGGGGTGACTGAGATGGCCTTGCTCATTCTCCTTCAACTAATTGCTGGGGTGGCTGGGGGCTGTGATGATCACAGCTCCAGTGGATGAGGCATGGGGTAGGGTCACAGGTGCTGGGCTGCTGCAGATCCCCCTGCACCCCTGCTGAAATGCCCCCCTTCAGCTACCAGCCACCACCGTCAGCCACACCCTTCCTTTCTCTGAGTCACAGAGCTCTGTGTGCTGTGAGTCCTGTCTTCTGGCAAATCTCTCTCTCACTGGAGTGGCTCACGCCTGTCATCCAGCTACTCAGGAGGCTGAGATCTGAGGATTGTGGTTTGAAGCTAGCCTAAGCAGGAAAGTCCTGAAACTCTTATGTCCAATTAACTACCAAAAAGCTAGAAACTGATGCTGTGGCTCAAGTGGGAGAGCACCAGCCTTGAGCACAGAAGCTTGGGGATGACACCCAGGCCCAGAGTTCATATTCCCCAAATCAGCATACACACAAAAGTCAGATGCCAAATCCATGCACCCTGCCGCTGTAATCTTGGGGCTGGATTCCTCCAGGTCTCCATTTTTTCCTTTATTCTCCAATATGGCCATAATACCTAGCTAGTTAGACAGCATCGCAGGGCTATGAGGAGGGTTGGATGCGTTCGCAGCTGTAGCCAGCACAGAACCTGGCATACAGTGGGTACGTAAAAGCAGTGCCCCAGGGCCTAGGAGTGTGGCCTAGTGATAGTGCCATGCACGAAGCCCTGGGTTTGATTACTCAGTACCACATACACAGAAAAAGCCAGAAGTGGTGCTGTAGCTCAAGTGGTAGATCTTGAGAAAGGTTGAGGACAATGCCCAGACTCTGAATTCAAGCCCCAAGACTGGCAGAAAAGGAAAAAAAAAAAAAAGGAGCAGCCTCCTCCATGCCTTGCCTCCTCCCACCCAAGGCTTCAGGGCAGCTCAGCGTAGCACTGCCCGGCCTGGCACACACTCTCTCCCACCCTGCCACGCAGAGCTTTCTGCAGTGTTTGCAACTGTGCGGAGATTAGGCCTGTCCAGTGCAGCAGTGGCAGAACAGAAATGCAGGCTGAGCAGCCTCCATCCTTAATGACCTCAGCCCCGGCCCCGCCTTTGACAGGAAGTCGGGGTCCTTGTACCTGTGATCAGAGCTATGACATCATCAGCCCCTCCTCCCACCTCCTGAGCCACAGAACTGCTGCTCAGCCTTTATTGATGCTATGCCTACAGTCCTGGTGGAGTCCCAAGGCAGTCTTTATTCATCACAACTCACATCTCTTCATTAAGGTGGTGGAAAGGTCTAGAACTAGGAAGGACCTCCAAGAAGGCCCTCGGGGACACAGCTTTCTGTCAGCCTCCCCTACACTGGCTGGTCGGGCAACTGGTCAGGGCAGAGGAGCTCCCCATCAGGCAACAGAGAGAAAAATGTCACTGCCACCATTTGTGCCATGGTGGGAAGTGCCAGGTCCAGCCCCCACGTGCAGAACTAGCACTTAGGCACAAGTGCCAGGCCATCAAGTGCACTCTCCATGGTTTAAGGCTCATTTCTTCCCCTCCAGGGGCTTCTTGCTGGCTCCTACCAGGCCCACCATTCATCTTTAGGAAGTCCCCCAAACCACAGGCCCCCTGGAGTCTAGAACCACAGCAGGACACCCGGCCTCTACCATCACCAACTGGGCACCTCGCTGAGTCACAGTGCTTGCTGACTTGTTGGAAAAGGGAGTTGCCAGGCCAAGGGTTGGGACATGGCAGGGGGCGGGGGTGTGGAAAAGCCTTGTCCTGGGGTACTCAGCTGGGGTTGCAGAGGTGGGGGACAGGCCACAATAATAAATATAAATACATTTACACATAGTCCCCATGCCCAGCCTGATCCCAGAGGTTGCCACGGGAAATGCTGGCACCTTCAAGGACAAACTAGCCCGGCAGAGGCCGAGGCAGGGAGTCTGGAACCTCCATTCGGCCCAGCCTCCGGACCTGGAAGGGCAGGATGAGGCTGGGGTGGTTACCCCTGCTCTTCTGGCCTCTTGTCTTGGGGAAGGGGGCCCCAGAAGTTTCCGGTAGGGGGCAGGGGCTCCAAGAGAACCTGCTTCCCTGCCCATGAGGTCCTGGCGGTGCTGAGACAGGTTGGGGGGCCCAGCCTCTAGGAGCACCTGGTCTGCTGGTCCCAGCTGTTGGGACCTGGGGGGTCAGGGCAGGGAGGCTACAGGATCTTAGAGCAGGGCGATGGGCTTGTTCCCTGCAGTGCCCAGGTACTGGGGGGCCGAGGGACCTGTGCCGTCAGAAGTGGAGTAGGCTGCGTAGAGACCCGTCATCTGTAAATCCGGGAAGGTGTGGTCACTGCAGCCTGGCTCTGAGATCAGACCCGGGGCCCCCAGGTCACAGCCAAGTGGGGAGTCTCCAAAGGCCCCCAGAGCATCGTCCTTCATCTCTTCCCAGAAGTTCCCTTTCAAAGACAAGAGCATGTGGGTGAGGTGAGGTGAGCTGGCTTCGATCCCGCAGGGGCCAGTTCCAGTCCCTGCCTGGTCCAGAGCTCAGGGTTGCATAGTGTAGAAAGAGGTCAGAGGACCCCACGTTCTAGACCCAGTCCCTGCCGCCTGCCCCTCCGTGTGTGTCCTTAGGAAGTCACTGCTGCTTGAGCCTCCGGAGAAAATGGAGATGATCAGAAAATCCACTTCCAGGGGCTGACACATTGAGAGCTAAGCATTCTTTTTCCTACCCCCAGGGCCACTGGTTGGCACACTGCATTCATTCATTCATTCATTCATTCAGATCCCATTTTCCTGAGGATGATCTACCTCTCTCCTGCCTAGGGTTTGCCACACTCAAGTTGAGGCTGCTTTGGAAGGAAGATTGAGGTCCAGAAAGACGTGGCTTTAAATCCCAGCTCTACTGATGAGGACCTGGATGACCTTTAGTGACCCAGGTCCTGTGACTTCACTTCTCATTGTTCAGTGTCCTCACTGGCAGAACAGGGCCAGGCAATGGCAGTGGTCTTAGACCACTGTATACAGTAAGCAATGAGCATGGACTGGGGTCTTGTATCCAGCAAGAGCTCATTAGTTGCTCTGTATGTTAGAGTTGGCTCCCTCTCTCTTTTGGCCAGGCCTGGGACTTGAACTCAAGAGCCTTGAACTCTCACTTGGCTTTTTGCTCAAGATTGGCACCCTACCACTTGAATGCCACTTCTACTTCCAGCTTCTTGCTCATTAACTGGAGATAAGCGTCCCATTGACCTTCCTGCCTGGACTGGTTTTGAACTTCCACCCTCAGATCTCCACCTCCAGACTGGCTGGGATTATAGGTGTAAGCCACTGGTGCCATCGGAGGTCCCCCTAAATGTTCTTCTCTCTGCTGTTCCCCCGCACCACTCCCCTCCAGGCCTCACCCTGCAGAGCGAAGTCCATGATGCTGGGGTCCAGCGCATCCACCTCGGTGCTCATGTCGGCACTGATGTCGAAGTCCCTAGGAACTCGGCCCATGCCAGGCTGGGGAAGGGGCCCGGGGCTCAGCGCTGCCAGGGCCTGCAGGGGCGGCGTCTGGGCGGGCGCTGGCGAGTCTGGGGCCAGCTGTGCCTGCTGCTGGACCTGCTGGGGCAGGGACAGGGTCCTCGGTGGGAGCTGAGGGACAGCCAGGCAGCTGCGGGCCACCGTGGTGGCATGTGTGAGCACAGGGGCCTCAGGCTCCCCTGCTTTGCCAGGACGCCGGCAGTTTTCGGGCCGGTCAGAGATGAGTTTGTCCAGTTCCTCTGCAGATAAACAGGAGAGGGGACTCAGAACCCAGCGTGCCGCCTGGGTTTGGACTTCACAGGGGGCTCAGATGCTCTGTCCCATGGTGACGTCACCATGACATCGTGATGACAGGGCTGAAAGGTGTGCTCGGTCATATATAATTGCAGGGCCCTTGGCTTCAGCACAGTGTGTGGCTCACAGTCTATAGCCTACACCTCCACTTGAACTTCATACCAACCACTTGAACCTCCTCTCCACACCCCCAGATCTGGAGCCAGAGACCAGATTCCTTCACTCACAAGTGGACCTCCACATGAAGAAGTGTTGCTTGAGAAAAAGTAACAGGTGCAATCTTTCTTCTCATGTATAAAGCACTTAGGGTGTAGGGTAAACATTTTGAAAAACGGACAGAAGTGTGGAGAAGGTAAAGAGATGACCAGTGATTTCTTCCCTGACAGGGAGTGGATGTATCTTCTTCCTCATGCTTTCTCCATTCATTCCAATCTGTATATGTGTGTGCATTATATTATTAAATGCTTTTGGGGGTGAAGTGAAAGTGGGAAAGTGAAGAACTTTAAGATGTGCTCATGCTGGGTGCATGGGTTCAAAAGCTTCTCTTTTTCCTTTAGTGCATTGGGAGAATTCATATTCCAAAAATATCTTTCTTTTTGAATACTTAAACGATACTAAGGTGTTGAACTGTGAGAGGCTTAGAATGTTTTCCTTTTGTTTTTTAGCCTCTTGCAGTTTTGTAATGGATAATTTTGATTAAAAAACCTTTTTTAGTGCAACAATTATTGAACCCAGAACTTTCTTATGCTAGACAAGCATTATGTGCCACCTTTAATTTAAAAAAAAAAAATCTACTTCAGGGGCATTTGAAGTTGGAGCCTCTTCTTTTTTTTTTTTTTTTTTTTTTTTTGGCCAGTCCTGGGCTTGAGCTCAGGGCCTAAGCACTGTCCTTGGGCTTTCCTCAAGGTTAGTGTTCTACCCTGAGCCACCACACCATTTCTGGCTTTTTCTATGTATGTGGTACTGAGGAATTGAACCCGGGTCTTTGTGCATGCTAGGCAGGCACTCTACCACTAGGCCAAACTCCCAGCCCCTTGGAGGCTCTTCTTGCTAGGAGGGTATTCTACTGCTTAGCCATGCTTCCAGACATTGTTTCATTTTTCTTTAGAGAAAAGGACTCACTGTTTGTAGCCCAGACTGAACTAGAATCTTTGATTCTCTTGTCTTGGTCTCTGGAGGGCTGAGATTATAGGAGTACAGTCTAACACTGGGCTCCATAAAACATGTCTCCCTCCTCAAATCTTTGATTTCCTCAGCATAAACAGAAGTAGAACAATTGGACCAACACATGGGTGTGTGTTTGTGACAGGGTTTCATGTGTAGTCTGGCAGGCCTCAAACTCACAATCTTCCTGGCTCAGCCTCCTGAGTGCTGGGATGACAGGTATATACGACCTTGCCCAGGTCCGTTTGCAGGTTTTCACTCTATTGTGTCACCTTTAAATCATGTCACCCCGCTAGGCACCAAAGGCTTAGGCTTATATTCCCAGCTACTCAAGAGGCTGAGCTCTGAAGATCAGTGCTCAAAGCCAGCTCAGGAAAGGGAATTCTGTAAGACTCTTATTTCCCCTTAGCTACCAAAAAGTTGGAAGTGGAGCTGTGGCTTTTAGCCTTGAGCAGAAAAGCTCAGGGAAAGTGCCCAGGCCCTGAGTTCAAGCCCCATGACTGATAATAATAATAATAATCACCTTTATATCCTTACCCATTGGGTATAAAGGAACCAATATTCCCCCATCCCAGGCCACACAGGCGTTAGTTACTCTTTGGTTATATAGTACACGGCCGCCAATGTGGTCAGGAAGTAAGCAGTAAACGTATGTTGTCCCATGATTCTGCGTGACAAACCTGGGATGACAGTGAGACCCAGCACAGCTTGGGACTGAGGGGTGGAGAGGCAGCAGGTCCCCTTCCCCCTGGCTGGGATCCCTGGCAGGGTGGGCCAGGCCCTGGGCAGAGCTGGAGGAGAGGTGGTGGTGTGCGTGCGCACGCGTTTGTGCGCCTGCGCTGTGCGGGTGTCCGTGCCATGGGTGGGAGCGTGTGTGGAGGTACGCGTGGCGCCGTGGGCGTGCACGCGTGGACGTGGGCGTGCGTGCGTGCGTGCGCGCGCGCGGCGGGGCGGGCCTCACCCGGGTTGGCCATGCTGCGGTGGATGGCGGCCAGGTCCTTCCTCTTCCACTTGTGCATCTCCTCCTCCATCTTGTCGATGCGGGCCAGGTTCAGGGCCCACAGGCAGCCCTTGCGCGAGGAGCCGCCCAGCTTGTTCTCCACCTTCTCGAAGCACTTGTTCAGGGACAGGTTGTGCCGCACCGAGTTCTTCCAGCCATCCGGGGCCGTCTGCGGGCGGCGGCGGGGAGAGAAGCGCTCAGGGACCACCCGGCTCCCCTGCGTCCAGGGGCGGTGGGGGGGGGGGAATCCACGGGGAAGGAGAGGGCAGGGCGGGGACTGGAGCGAGAAGGATGCTTACAGAGGGGTCATGGATGAGAAGCCCTGCAACTATGTTGCTAGGCAACCGGAGATGCTGCCCTGCCCACGCGCATGCGCACATCCACCCCACTGGCTTACCCTGTTCCTGCCACGGACCCAGTCCCAGCTGGGTCCCCCGCAGTTCGAGGCCCTAAGCAATCAAGGACAGCTTTACTAATGCCAGCAGCTGCCAGGATCTTCCTGGTTAAAAACTCCACTCTCCGGCCGGGAGTTTGGCCTAGTGGTTAAAGTGCTTGCCTAGCATGCACGAAGACCCGGGTTCAATTCCTTGGTACCACATACATAGAAAAAAGCCGGAAGTGGTGCTGAGGCTCAAGTGGTAGAGCTCTAGCCTTGAGAAAGTCCAAGGACAGTGCTCAGGCCCTGAGCTCAAGGCCCAGGACTGGCAAAAAAAAAATAAAATAAACCTCCACTCACTTATCAGCTGGGCATTGTGTTCTTCCACCTCACAGATGAGGGTCTGAAGCCCAGAGACTGTGCTGAGTTACAAGGCTATCCTTGCTACCCATTCTAAGGTGCCTGGTGAACTCCTTCCTCCATCAGAGTCCAGTTTTGAATGCCCACTTCTCTATTTAATTTGCCTCAGTGTCGATATACTCCAGGTATACAGACAAAACCGGAAGCGAAAGAGAGAGAGACAGAGAAACAGAGAAAGAAAGAAAGAAAGAAAGGAGTGGTAGCTCAATTTGGCATGGAGCCAGCCCTGGATCCTGGCAGCACCAGCCTGAGGCCCCCCAGCCTGGCCCAGCCCTCACCTTGAAGTAGGGGAAATGCTCTTTCATAAAGCTGTAGATTTCACTCACAGGCAGACTGCCTGTCTTGCTGCTCTTCAAGGCCATGGCAATCAGACAGCTGTGGAGGGGGGAGAAGGCAGGGGAAAGAGAGGAGGGGTCTTAGGCAACAGCCCATGTTCCCTCTGCTAGGAAGTCTGCCCTTCTACTAAACCTAAACGCACACCCAGGGTTTGCTCCCAGCACCCCTTCCTGACCCTGGGCTCAGCTGTTGCTGCCTCCCTTTGCTCCAACTTCATAACTAACACCTACAGACTTTATCTACACCCTCTTCATCCCCCTTCACAATGGAGGAAACTGAGGCCCAGAGAGGCCAAGTGCCTCCCAGAGACCACACAGCTGCTGTAGGATAGAGCTTCCGTGTCTGGAGAATTATCTGTACCTCTGGGACTTATCTAAATGCAGGACTGTCATTCTGGGGAACAGGTCCCAGTGGGAGAGGGTTCCCCACTCCACCAATCTCCCCCTTGTAAGTGTGGACCACCACTCCCCATTTTTGCTGAGCGGCCCCAAAGGCAGCCCTGACCTCTCCCCAGGACACCCCCCCACCTCACCTCACCTCACCTGTAGGAGTAGATGGGCTTGGGGTAATGTTTGGGGTGCAGGTCCGGAGATGAATGTGCTGTCATATGGGTCTGGGGGTACAGAGGCCGAGCCCCAAATGGGGAATTATAGAGGTCCATGGGATGATACTTTCACAGGCACAGACAGACAGACAGCAGACAGAGAGCAAGCAGGTGAGACAAGCTGTCAGTCACAAAGCCCCACCCTGGGTGCAGTATGGGGGTGAAATGAGTTCCCACCACAGGAAACACCTTTCTCCCCCCGCCCTGCATAGAGGGTCACGATGAGGAAGATGAAGGCACCCCAGTACTGGGTGGGTATACTGAGGCTCACAGAGGCCCTGGCTGGGGTCCCCCATACCTGCGGATTCCCCGTGGGGATGGCAAAGGGCAGCTGTGTGGAGGGCGTGTACAGCAGTGGGGCATCCTGTGGGGGTGGATGGCTCCCTCCTGGGTGCTGGCTCAGGTGCTGGAATACAAGAGGAGGGGAGGACAGAGGGTCAGCGTGGAAGGGGCAGCTGGGGAGGGGTCTCCTCCCTCCCCAAGCGTGCAGTGGCACTTACGCTGGCTCCGTGGCTAGCTATGGGGCTGAGGTCCAGCATGCTGGCCGAGGTGTGGAGCAGGGGACCCTGCGTGGCGGCCAGGTGCAGGTCAGCAGTCCTGGCCAGGGCACCTGTAGGAAGGAGGGAGGCGCAGAGAAGGCTGGACGAATGGTGGCAGTGGCTGGGGCCAGCTGTGCCTGGATATGTTCAGAAGACAGACCCCCCCCTCCCCGCCCTTTAAGGAGCAGGCTGCTTGGCAAGCAAGCCACTTGGCTGCGAGGTCCAGTGGTGAAAGGTGAGACCAGGACTACACACTCAATCTCTCTATTTGCACTTGCCTATAAAAGATATGAGGAGTAAAATAAAATACTACCAAGCACTGCGAACATGGGCAAGTGTGAGAGAAAAATCTCCTTAAAAAGAAGTCACTAATAAATGGTGAGGATTTAAAAAAATTATTTGGTTCCTCTTATTCAGGAAGGTAAAACATCAGTTCATGGGGTTTTTTATTGTTTCTCCTCAAAAAACAAACCTTCCTCAGCCCCCCAATATCCCAGGATAAGGTCCAATGTCTTTGTGCCTTTTCCCCCCTCTGCTGAGCCTTCCCCAGGGTAAGTGCCAGGAATAGCAGATGTGTGGCTGCCACCCATGCAGGGGCCGTGACAGACATTGCTGATCTATCCCAGACTCTCATGACAGCAGCTGGGTCTTAGTCACTGCTAATCAAATGAAGCTGACTTGCAAAGTGCTGCCACAGGAAAGAAGGGCTTGTCCTGTTTTAGCATCTATTAGCCACCACCTGTTGGAGTGCTTCTCAAACAGCTGGTTCTCCATTCCCCCAACAAGGGCAGGAACCGACTAGAGGAGAAAGCACTTGTCTAGAGTCACACGGCTGCCTCTAGGGGTTCTATATTAGTGTGAGACAACCATACTAACCTGGCCTGCAGCTTGGTTTGTGAATAAAGCCATGCCTATTTCATTTACCTACTGCTGTTGGCTGGTTTTACCCTACAGCAACAGGGTTTGCATGGTTTCCAGAGGCCTCGTGACTTACAGAGTCTAAAAAATATATTTCTGACTGGGGATGCTAGTACATGCTTGTTATGTCAGTACTTGGGAGGCCAGAGCAGGAGGTTCAGAAGTGTGAGGCCAGCCTGGGCAACATAAGTTGAAAGCCAGCATGGGCTTATTATTATTATTTATAATAATAAATAGATATTTCTCTTTTTTGCCAGTCCTGGGCTTGAGCTCAGGGCCTGAGCACTGTCCTTGGACTTTCTCAAGGCTAGAGCTCTACCACTTGAGCCTCAGCACCACTTCTGACTTTTTTCTATATATGTGGTACCAAGGAATCGAACCTTGGTCTTTGTGCATGGTAGGCAAGCACTTTAACCATTAGGCCAAGCTCCCAGCCCATAAATAGATATTTCTATATCCTCTAAGAAAGTTTACTGTTGGATGCCTGTGGCTCACACCTCTAACCTTAGCTACTCAGAGGGCTGGGATCTGAGGATCATGGTTCGAAACCAGCCTGGGCAGAAAAAGATCCCATGAGATTCTTATCTCCAATGAGCCACCAGAAAACTAGAAGTGGCACTGTGGCTCAAAGTGGTAGCGCACTAGCCTTGAGCAAAAGAGCTCAGGGACAGCACCCAGGCCCCGAATTCAAGCCCTACAACTGACAAAAAATTAAATTTAAAACATAAGTTTACTAACCCTCTGTATACATGTTTGCTCAGGAACAATTTGCCCGATAAGAATACTGCTAGACACTCATGCTTTGTTTGACTGACTGTGCCTCAGTGAGTTGCACTTGCAGTGTGGGTCGTTGTTTGGTTTTTCTTCAACCTGTTTCTAAGTATCTAAGCCCTTGCTGTGATCACAACTAGCTGACATTTATAAGGCACCTACTGTATGCCAGGGTCCCTTTGCCTCTTCTAGAACAGAGACAGCAAACTTCTTTATCAAGTACTAGGTAGCAAATATTTTAGGCCTTGCCAGCTATGTGTCCTTCCTTCCTTCCTTCCTTCCTTCCTTCCTTCCTTCCTTCCTTCCTTCCTTCCTCCCTTCCTTCCCTCCCTTCTCTCTTCCTCTTCTTCCTTTTTCTTTCTCTCTTCCAATTCCTGAAAAATAATCCTCCTTGTGTGTGTGTGTGTGTGTGTGTGTGTGTGCATGTGTGTTTACGTGTGCTTGCACGCGTGCACATATATGTGCTGGTATTGGGGCTTGAACTCAGGGTTTTGGCATTGTGATAGTTAAGACTCTCACAGGCTTTTCCTGCCTGGACCAGCTTTGAATCTCGATCCTCAAATCTCAGCCTCCTGAGTAGCTAGGATTACAGGCGTGAGCCACCACTGTCTGCTACAAAACCATGCTTAGCCCTTGGAAGAAACAGGCTGCGTTTGGCCTTCAGCCTGTAGTTGTCTGGTGGATGGTCAGGGTGCAGCAGGGCCGGGGAAAGGCTGTGTTCCTGTCACTGTAGGCTCTGGGTCTGTATAGGATGACCCCACCATGGAAGGCTGGCAGAGGCTGGATGTGGAGATGGAGGCCCAGAGAGACAGAAAGCTGCCCATGGCCTCCCGGCCCACCCGCACGCCCCGCCCACCGCACGCCCCGCCCACCCCTCGCCCCGCCCACCTGGGTGCTGGTGTGGCACGCTGGGGCCGCCCAGGTCCACGCGGACGTTGGCCATCTGCTGCAGCCGGGGCACGTCCACGGCTGTGAGCCACGACAGCGACTGCAGGTCCCCCGGCAGGTCGTCATCGCGGGTGGGAGGAAGGAGGCTGCGGAGAGGAGCGGAAGCTCGGGCGGGAGGGGGCGCTACAGCCAGTTGCTGCGTGGGAGGGGGTGCCTGGCCTCGAGAATACCCCCAGCCCCTGCTGCCCACGCGGCCCTCGTGGGGGCTGCACACGGGAGCCTGCCCCCAGGGGTCCCTGGACAGCTTGGTTGCCCGAGGCACTTCAATCCCACGCCCCAAATGACAAGAAGGGATGTTTACTGATCACTTCCTGCGCGCCCAGCACTGAGGCGGCCCTGGCAGCCTAAGGGCAGAGATTGTTTTCCAGGGGACACGTCCTCCATCCCTCAATCTGCAAGGCTCCAGACGCAAGGCTGACTGACAGCCTCCATGATGCCACCCACCAAGGGAGCACCCCACACCCCGGGGCCATTTGTTGGGTCACAGACAAACTGAGGCATGTGGAAAATACCAGAGGAAACAACCGCCTTGAGGCTACATGGCTGAGATAGTCCATGAAGCCAGGCACTGGTGGCTCACACCTGTAATCCCAACTACTCGGGAGGCTGAGGTGTAAGGATCATAGTTCAAAGCCAGCCCGGGCAGGAAGGTCCGTGAGACTGACTCTTATCTCCAATAAACCACAAAAAATGACCAGAGTATTTGCATGTGTGTCTGTGCACACACACACACACACACACACACACACACACACACACACACTGTGTAGGACATGCCATGAAGCAGAGCTAAGGGTGTGGCTGAGTAAAAAGCACTTGCCTAGCATGCACAAGGCTCAGGGTTCATTCCCTGCCCGAAACCTCTAGGTAAGATGTATATAAAATGAATGGATACAACATTTTGCCTTGAGTCCCATTGCTGAGAAATCTCCTTCCGTCTATGAAACTGTGACAAAATCTAAAGCAAAATGTAAGCCGCTGGCCACATTTTAGATAAGGGATTACTAGACGTGCATTCTCCCGGCACAGCTGGGGAGACTGAGGCTTGGTTCACTGAGTCCCTTGCTCAGAGTCACAGGATGCCAGAAGGGATGAGGCTGGGGTCAGGCTGTGTGGCTGGTGCAGAACTCTTTTCCCAAGATGGGCAGAGTCCGGGGGCCTCCAGAGTGGATCAGAACTCACGCCTACTTGGCCCTCTACAAGTTCCTGAACAAAAGTGGAGGAGAGGGGAGGCTGCCTGGGGCAGGCACCAGGCATGTGACCATGAGGCCCACAGACTTCAAACCCAGGTGAGATGGGGCCTGAGCGAGGCAGAGGAGAAGGCTGGTCTCTTGTTAGCCACAGCCTCTGCTTTCTGGGAGCATCTGGCACAGAGTCCCATAATCCGCTGGCTGCCTGGACTTCCTGGCCTCCCTGTCTACCACCTCCCTCCACCTTCGTTTCCCTCCTCCTCCCTGCCAGACTCACTCTCCTTGGCTTTGGGCTGTAATTAGTGTTGCCATGACCCCCGCCTCTGCTCAGTTGGGCCCAGGCCCTTCACCTAGAAACTGGCATCGGGTGACTGCCCGGCTGGCTCCTGCCATTGGCTGCCTTGAAGGAAAACCCAGCACAGGGGGGTCGGGGACAGTTTGAAAATTCGGCCGGGCCATTCAGTGGCAACTGTTGGTGCTACCGCTGGCCCCCAGTGGCCCAGGGAACAAAAACTCAACTGCTGCTTCTGCCTGTGGCACGTGGCCCCCATTATCCTGAGGTCTCTATGCTTTTGTTTCTGGGGGCCCCCTGCTGCCACCCTCACAGCCGGCTCCTAACTTATCTGGCTGAGTGACAGCCATGGCCCAGGTCACCACCATCTGTCCCCCTGAGGCCCTTGGAGACCATTCCACTGCCTGCTGCCAGAGCCGCCTGGCCCACGCCACCCTCTCCACTTCACGCCACAGGCCAGCCAAACCCACACTTCTGCTCAGTTACCTGCTATGGCTCCCCACTTTTGTCCTGGCTGCTTTGCTTGGCTCTGGGGGAGAAGAGGGGAGTCCCTGCTGGTAGGTTTCTCAAAGTGGGAGACCCACAAAGTTGGAATCCCCCAGTTGTTGGAAGTCACCTTGCAAATCCCTTAGCCACCTGGATGATGCCCCCAGTCCCCAGTGGAAAGGTGAGTGACACCAGGGAGCCCCGGATTCTAAGGCTGGCTCCCCTTGAACCGCTACCTTCACCTCCCCGAGGCTCAAGGTTTTCCCCTGTAAAAATGCAGACACGAGATGGCTCCTCCCACCTCACAGGACATCGTTGCTTCTGCGCCACAGGGATGGTGGGCCACTGGGATAGCTTGTAGTCCAGCACTCACACCGATATGAATGTCACTAGGAACATTAGCCAGGTCCCTGGGGGGGGTCTGTGACCTCCGACCTCTGACCTCTGACCACTAACCACATTCCTTTAAGTGCTATTTAGGAGCCAGCCTAGGTTCCATGCACCCAGTGTTATACCTTCAGGCCTCTGGGGAGGCCAGGACACGGGGTTCTGTCCTCTGCTGGGGAAGAATGGCCTCAAGGAGCCCCAATATTGGAACCCCATAGCCTCAGGACGGGGAAGAGCACACACTGGGTCCAGTGCACCTTCCAGCAGTTCTACGCATGTGTGGGCACAGCTCAGGGTGGCAAGACCTGGGTGAGGCCCAGGCTGGAGCGTAAAACACTCCTGTACCCCATCTCACAGCCCTCACCCCGTCCTGCCATTGCTGGGTGAAAGATGAGCCAGGCCCACAACAGTCTCTTTTGTGTCAAAGACCTGGAGCCTTCTGGGAGGGCCCACAGGGAAGGCCCTGGCCTCACTTCTGAGGTATCCTCACCTCGGGCAAGCCCTTTCCCTCTTTGGGCCTCAGTTTCCCCCCTTAAAGAAGTACGCAGCAGCCCAGCAGGGGGTCCCTGGGGACCCACTGGTACTCAGGTCACAGGCAGAGCAGCACAGTGGGAGCTATGTGACCCATGAGCAGGTGACTTAACCTGCCCTGGCCTCAGTTTCCCCATGTGTACACTGGAAGAGATAACAGGAGGTGCCTGCTGGGAGAGACACTTCATTGTAGACTGTTCATTGCAGCACTGAGGACGTGCTGGGAGTCAGGCTGCAAAAAGGACTTGGAGCTCCCCAGGGACCCCGACCTGGTGTCTTCCTCAGTCCCATGGGGTTCAGTCACCAGCAGAGTCCCAGCTGAGCTCCTGCCCCCCACCAGGCAGCTCTCCATTTCCAGAGATCAGCCATGTGCATTTTTTCCCTCAGACACACACACACACACACACACACACACACACACGCACTCACACTTGCCCATTTATGCCAGCTTGCATGCATGACACACATGCATGCTCACACATTACCTTCATACACATATGCACTTGAGATGACCATGAGACCACCCTCTTTCACCAACAGGAAAAGGGAGGGGCAGCTATGGGCATTTCACATTCAGAGCCCCAGCATCCCCAACACCCTCCCGTGCCTCAGTTTCCCCACTGGAAATGCCATTGGGGGTAGTGAGCCCCTTCTTTCTCCCATCAGCCTCTGTTGGCCTCAGTTTGCCCAGCTGTAAAACGGGGGTGTCGATTCCCATCCCCTCCTCCCAAGTGTGGTGAGGATGGGTGGAAGCCATGCCAGAGGCTCCTACAAATGTGGGTGGATCATCTGATCCAGCATCTCCTCCAAGGAGTATGTGGGCGCATGGAGCTCTCAGGAGAGTCTGCATTCTCCACAGAAGGTCCTGCGCTCCTCTTTGCCAGGCGCCATCTGACTAGAACACACCTGATCAACGACAAGGCAGGAAGACTTTTTGTCTACCTCTCTCTACATCTCCAGCTGGGGAGAGGCGAGCTCTCACCCCCCATCCCACAGCTGGGGAGCTGGGACCAGGCACTATGGCTGGCCCCGTGTACTGCCTGCAGTCTCCTCTCTCAGTAGCTCTCCCCATGTGGCTGCCATGAGCAGCCAACTGTGGCAGGCCGGGTAAAGCACCTCTTAAGTTAGATGGTACAGTGATTGTGCTGAGGAAGGAGTGTGCAGAGTGGGTTCAAATCCCACCTCTGCCTCCTTGGTAGCCAGGTGATTTGGGGACAAGTTGCACTTAAGTTCTCTGTGTCCCCAGAAGTAAAATGACCAGAATTCCCAGCCAGGGCATGGGTAGGAGGATAGGATCAGACAAACTGCCCAACATAGAGTCTAGCACCCCCCCCCATTGAGCTCCCCCAGCCTATCCCCAGGTCCTTTCCCACTGGGCATCTGCCCAGCAGATGTTGACTGAGAGTCCCTTCCCCAGGCCAGGACCTGTCCCCACCCCTTCCCCTGCTGCATTTCCAGTCCCATTGCTTCACCTGATTCCAAGGAGGTGTCACTGTCTCCCTTGGGAAATGTCAACCAGGTACTGTGGCTCAAACCTTGAACCCCAGCTAGTCAGGAGGCTAAGATAGGAGGATCCTAATTCAAAGCCAGCCAGGAAGCTGGGAGTGGCGCTGTGGCTCAAAGTGGGAGAGCGCTAGCCTTGAGCAGAAAAGCTCAGGGACAGGGTCTAGGTTCTGAGTTGAAGCTCCATGACTGATGCATGTGCACAAGAGAAACCACAAGCCGATTTCTGCTCTAGCCATCACATACAAGAGGATTAAGCATTTCGAGGCAGGCACTTGGCTGATCTTTGTGATCTATTTTGTTGGAGGGGGAGGGGGGAAATGAAGTGCTACTTGGCCGCTTCAGAAATTCCCAGCGAGGCCAACAAGAGAGAGTACAAAGTCAATGATTTGACGAATTTGGATTTTTTTTTTTAAAATTTGGGGAGGAAACAGAGCTGAAAGGCTCCAAAGAAAAGCTGCAGCTCAGGAGAGCTACCTCTCCTCCTGACCCATAAGCCACTGGGAAACTGTTCTGTCTACCTGAGGGATGGAGAGTGTGAAGGTGAGGACAGGTTATCCACCATCTCTGGACCTGTCAGCCCCTCCTCAGGGGATGGCTGAGGGGTGGGCCTCCTGAACTGGGGGCTCAGGAAGGGGGCCCTATCTCTGTGTTTCCATGGCTGCATGTGCATCCATCCATCACTCTCTGCAGCCTGTGTGTTTACCACTGCTCTCTCTCACAGGTGAGAGAAGCACCATACAAGGCAGGGAGGGCGTACCCCAAGGTCAGATCTAGAGATGAAAATGTCTAGGGCCAGACTCTCCAAGAGAGACCATGGCACCTCCCAGCTCTGAGAGTAGCTGAAGATGCAAAGAACTAACAGGTGCCCCACCACCACCTTTCACTCTCCAGGCCTCAGTTTCCCTGTCTATGCAAAGGAACTTGCTGAACCTGACTCTACCAAGTCAGGGCAGTGGGTTTGTCACCTGCTGTTCCCCAAGTGTGTGTCTTTGAGCACATTGTGTCTCTTGGGTCTTGCCACCCTTGTCTGAAAATGGTGGTGTGGGGTGGGGGCAATGCCAGCACTGGTTTACCATCCATTGGCCCACCATAGGTGTTCACTAACTTGACCTTGTGTTTTGAGCTAAGAAGAACCCCTGCTAGCTTGAAGCCTTCCTCCTGCAGCAGGAGCTGTGATGCAGGGGATTTCTCCTGAGGTCTGGGCCACCCGTGGACCCCAAACCTTTGTCTCCTGCTCTGGTATCAGGGCTGGGCTGGGGGCAGAGGTGTCCCCCCCATCCCAGCACTGTTAGCGATCCTAGACAGCTCCCCAGGGACTGGCTGGACGCTTGCAGCTGCCACACCCCCCCTCCCTGCACTCTGGCATTGATAGTTAACGGCTGCCCTGGGCCCCAGGAGATGGTCAGGCGGGCAGCTGTGCCCAGAGCTGCATAAAAGGGCAGCAGCCTGAACGCTCCCTAGAACAATGGCTGGAGATATGCAAAGCAAACGAGGAACCCATAAACGTCTACTGGGCTATTATTCAGGGGGGGAAGCAGATTGAAAGAGGAGCATCCGCTATATATTATCATAAAGGCCCCACTCCAAGAGAGAGAGTGCCGGATTGCCAGCCAAAAGCCTCCCAACATCCTACAAACTGATGATTTAATGGGGAAAGCAATCGAGGCACAGAGAGGGGCAGTGACTTATCCAGTGCCACACAGCACAGAGATGGTGGTGTTTTAATTCTGTCTCGCCAGGGGCTGTTCGGCCCAGTGTTCTCAGAGTGGGTAGCTTCAGGTTCAAGTTCCCACTTGACCTGTCACTATTCGTCCTCTTGCTAGGACATTTATTTTGTGCTGGGTCTTGCGCTCTCACTTTTCCACTCAGGGCTGGGACTCTACTGGCTTGAACCACACCTCTACTTCTGAGGTTTTGCGTCTGCTGGTTCAATAGAACAAAGAGAATCTAGGGTGTGGGGTGTGTCTACCCAGCCCTGGTTTAGGACTGCGGGCCTCAGATCTCAGCCTACCAAGCGTAGCTAGGTAGGCGCGCTTGCTAAGGGATTTAACTTGGTCTCCTCATCTGCCCACCTGGCACAGGATGCAGCCCCCAGGGCATGGAATTGGGGGATCTGGCCCAGGAAAAGCAAATGGAAAGATCTGAAGCCCATCCCCCCTCCTCCCAGCGGCTAGGACTGTGTTGTTCCTCTGGGTTTCTGGTTGCTTCCCCTACATCTAGGTGAACAGGGAAGGTTTAGTGCCAGGCAGGGGAGCGGGGCACCGTCTGGTCCTGGTCCAGAGCTGGTGAGGCTTAGCCTGATGCCCTCTCCGGGCTCATCCCCCTCCCCCTCCCCCAGAGCCGGTTGGCCAGAGAACTGGGCCACCCCCAGGAGGCCTGCCCGCCCTGATTTCACAGAGGAGGGGCAGCTGCCAGGGCTCTAAACTGTGGGTGGGCGGGGCTGACCCCGCCCCTGCGGTGCAGTGCCTAAGAGCCTGCGTCCGGGGCGGCTCAGCCCTGTCCACCAGCCAAGTAGCTGTGGCCTCACAAACAAACTTCCTCCTCCCAAAATCCCAACCATAACTGTGGGAGGGGCGTGGCCCACACCGAGGAGCTGAGGACCAGGGAGCAAGCCTTGAGTCTGTGTCTTGAGCTCCTTCAGCCAGACCTGGAGAGGACCGGTTCTTCCCCAGGCTTCCACCCAGATCCAATCAGAGCCGGCCTGCCTGCTGGGTGCCTTTGAGCATAGGCTGTATCTCATTGAGCTCCCGCCCTAAGTAGTTTCTAGTAACCCGTTGGCATGGACGAATGAGTGCTCAGAGGCGAACTTGCCCAGGATCAGATCACTCAGTTGCCATCGCAACCCTTGCCACAGGTGCTGTCTCATCCCCACTGCACAGATGGAGAAACTGAGGTTCAGAGAGGTCCTCGGCCCCACCAGAGAAGCTGGGTTTTTAAGAGAAGCTGAGCTTTCCCTGGCTGGCCCCTGGGGAGGATCTGAACTCTGTGCAGAGCAGAAGGAAGCACAGAGGCCCTCACTTAAAGAACCCTGGGAAAGGTCCTTTCATTTTCTCTGAGCCTGTTTCCTAAGCTGTTCAGTGGAGCTCATGAGAGCAGCATCCCGGGCCGGGAGTGACAGGTGGGGCATCCCTGCCCCTCACCTGGCCCCAGCTCTGCACAGGACCAGGCCCTGGCCTGGGCCAGTTAGAAACTGCAGTCTCACGAAGCACCATCTCTCTGCCTGGCTGCCGACCACTCAGGCCCTGGACCCCCACGGCCCCCAGGGTAAACAGGGCTGATCTGAGGTGACAGCCTGCCTCTCCCCCGCCATCCCCCATTCTGCCCCCACTCCTTCTGGGGGCCTTTGCCCTTCCATCCAGACATGGTACTTGCTTTGTGGGGGAGGGGATGGGAACTAAGTTAGGTCCTCCTCCTTGGTGGCTGTGTGGCCTTGACAAGCCCCTTCTCCCCCCTCTTGGCCTCAGTTTCCCTATCTGCAAAGGAAGGGGTTGGGCTGGTTGAACCCCTTAAGGACCTTTCTGTTTGTAAAGGTTGAAGACCAAAAAGGAAGGAGGATTCTTAGGGCACCCCGCTACCCCATTGCCTTGAAACTCATTTCTTTCTATTTCAAGAATTTCGTTGGGCTGACCTCACTTTTCCATCCGGGGACCCATCAGGTCTTAAAGAAACCTTAAGGCCATAGAATTCATAGGGAACAAAGCCCAGAGAGGGCACAGTGCTTGCAGAAAGTCACACAGCCAGGTTAAGCACCCAGGAATTCTGACGCGCCACTCTAGCATCCAGGAGAAGACAATTCAATTCCCTCCAAAACGTTTTCAAAAGGGGACATTTTCGAAAGTCCCTGCCAGGGCCACCAGAGAGAAACACCATCACGGTGGCTGTCACCAGGAGCTGCAATTTCTAGCCCAGGAGGGGACACGAACCTGCAGGCATTTTGTGGTTCCATTGAGTGAAATCAAGACCTTCCCACTCTCCTGTACCAAAGGAACAACTGGAGAAATCAGTGTGGTCACTCTGTGTTCTGTGCTAGCCCTCACCTGTAGTCCTGTGGGTGCTGGTGGTGACGTCGCCCTGGGTGGCGAACAATTCCTGACATTCTGGATGAGAAGTCACCTTCTATCATCTCCTGGGGTGGTGTGGGGGGGGGCAGGGATGACCAGCAGAAACGACAAGAAAACAAAACAGAAACGGCTTCCATCAGTGGAGATGCGCAAACATCTCCCCCCAACTTCCCCACAATTCAGAAGGACGGAAAATTCTCCCAGCAGCTCCACCCCGAAGCCCCCCACCCACCCCTGTGCAAATTCCATCAGAGAGAGGCAAATGAAGAGAATGGGTTCTTTCACATCAATGGGGGGAGGGCTGGGGAAACAAAAACAAAACCCGGGCACCTGCACCATAAGGAATCTGAACTTTATTCCCTCCCCCGTCCTCCATGTTCAAACTCCATTGCAGTTAGGGGTCACTTTGAAATATAATTTTAAAAAAAGGATCAAAGAGAAACTTGATGTGTGGTTTCTCTGGGTCCTACAAATCCTTACTTTCGAGAGAGAAAAACAAAAAAACAAAACCAAACATCTCAAAGAACCCTGGAAGCGCCTTCAGAAATGGCACGGGCTGTGGCTTGTCCTCTGCAGCCCCCCACAAACATAGATTCTAAAAAAGTTTTAGGGTGCCCCCTCAAGTGCTCAGCTCCAACCGCCCCACCCCGAGTCCTCGAGGGGGGGTCCCCCAAAGAGAAAAAACGGAACAGGGGGAGACGCACCCCCGCCCTGCGCCCCGGGGTCCCCCTCACCCGGGGAAAGGCGCTGCCACCCTGCCAGGCGGTACCTGAGCGGGTCCTCGCGGGGGGGGGGTCCGGAGGAGGGGCGGGGGTCCCCGGCGCTCGCCCCCTCGCCTTCTGCAATTTGGCCGCCGTCGCAGCAGCTCGAACCGTTTTTAAATTTCCCTCTTCTGGAGCTGTCCAGCTCAGAGCATGCGCAGTCTCCGTGCTGGGGGGGGCGGGCTTCCCCCCCCCGGGTCAGTTTCGGGGCAGGGTCAAGGGGACGCAGCGGGCGCTCGGGGCGGCGGCGGCGGGCCTCGTCGCGCGCCCCGGGCTCCGCGGGAGGGGTGGGCGGGGCGGGGCGGGGAGCGGCCCCCGGGGCAGGGGGACCCCTCGGCGACACCCTGCGCCTGCGTGTCCCCCAAGATCGGAGGATCGGGGCCCGAGGATTGGTTTGCAAAAGCCGGGGTGCATGGAAACCTGCAAGCCGCCCCGCGCCCGGGCGTGGGGGGCCAGGGGCGGGCCGAGGGGTCCGCGGCCACCTCCCCCGCCCCCAAAGTGTGCGCGCGTGTGCGTGTGGACACCCCACGAGGCAGAGGCCGGGCCCTGGGTGGCCGTCCCGCCGATCCAGTCACCTGTCGCTTTAAGAAAGTTGCGCCCGCGGGAGGGATGGGGGGCCCGGGGCCGGGGTCCCCGCGGAGGGCGAGCGCCGGCCGCGCGACTGGACCCGGACGCCCGGGCGCTCGGGATCCGGGCCCCGCGGAGCCGTTGGGGACCGAGGCCCGCCGGTGCGCCCGCGCTCCCGCCCCGGCCCCGCCGGTCCCCGCCCCGGGCCCGCGCCGCCCGCCCCGTCCCCGCCCCGCCGCGGGAAAGGTGGCGCGGACGGCGGGCGCGGCGGGACCCGGCGCGGACAAAGGTCCCCCGGCCAAGAAGGCCCGGATTCCCGGCACCCCGTTCTGGAGCATCCCCCCAGTCTGCCCGGGTTCCAGTCCGCAGCCCCTTTCCCCTCTCATTGCCCCTGGCGGGCTACGATGGTCCCCCCTTTTTTGTATATGGGGGACCCGAGTCCCACAGCGCTCGTGGGTGGGCACGGGGCGGTGGAGGGCAGCGTCCACAGCCGGCCACTCCCCGGCCTTCGACGGGAGACTCGAACCTGCCACCCGAGCCCAGGAAGGCTGCGGGGCGCAGCGCCCGGCCTTTGAATCTGTCCCCAAGTGATGTCCCCAGCCCCCCCCCCCGCACGTGTGTCTGGGGAGCCCCTTCTACCCTGGCTCAGAAAGAAGCCAGGACTGGCCACGGTTGGTGTCTACATCTCCGGGTTGTCAGGTGGGCTGCCACCTTGGCCCGGGGCCCTGGCCTTCTGAATGGTTTTCTTGTAGCACCTGGACTCTTCCTCCTCCCCTGCCAGCAGCAAAGAGATCAGCTGGCACTCACCAGGGGGAGAAGCATAGTTTACAGATGCCAGTGAAACCTCAATATTCACCTCCACACCCCACCCCACATTTATTTTACATCTAGAGCCTTTTGCTGGTGGTTCCCGCCTGTAATCCTAGCTACTCAGGAGGCTGAGATCTGAGATCATAGTTCAAAGCCAGCCAGGGCAGGAAAGGCCTTGAGACTCTGTTCTCCAATAAACCAGCAAAAAGCCAGAACCGGAGGGGTAGCCCACATGGTAGCATGTCTGCCTTGACCGAGGAAGGAGAGGCTAAACCAGAGGTCCTGAGTTGTGCTGGTACTGGGACTTGAACTCAGGGCTTGGGCACTAACCCTTCCCTTTTCTTCTTTGGATGCCCTTGAAATGACCTATACTTCATTTGCTGGTTAGATTGTCTATAGTGAAAGCATTTCATTCTGTCAGTTCTTCTTGGGGTGGTGAGTATCCTGACAGCTCCCCGTGGAGTGTCTCTTTAAACTGTAATGTGTCTTTACACTGGTTTGGAAATAGGATCTCTTGCAAGCTGAGGGATCCACTCTGAGTACTGGATGGGGGAGAAAAATGGGAAGAGAGGCAGCAGAGAGAGAGAAAGAGAGGGTATGTGATAATGGGGGGGGGCTCTCAAAACTCCCCCTTCCTTTGAGCACTTGATTTCCCTCTTGCAATCCACCCATGTTATGCATTACCCGATAACTAGCGTGACAGGTACCCAGCAAAGAAGTGGGGATGGGGTAAGGAGGAAATCTCATGAACTTTTCTGCCCAGGCTGATCTTGAACCTTGATCCTCTCCATCTTCCCCAAGTAGCCAGGATATCAGGTGTGAACCCTCAAGTGCCTAGTTCTGTTTTTCTGGTTTAAATGAAAGAACGTGAAGGTCTGAAGGCCACCTGTAAACTTGATTAGCTTTTATCAGTTGCTTCTGCATGGGAGCTGGGCCTGAGTCTTAAGGTTCCTTGCTAGCAATATTCTCAGCAGAATTCAGATGCTTCGGTTACATGGGAAGCCTTGGCAGGAGGGAGAAAAAAGCCAGAGGTAAGTGGCTTTTTGGCAAAAATAGATAAATAAATAAATAAATGTGCGGTGCTCTGAGTGGCTTAGGTTTTGAGAGTTTAGCTGCGCAGTGAGACGGTTCTGTTCAGAGCTAGGTGGAAGTTTGTGAGGTCAGACTTCAAACTGATGGTTCAGAACTGGGCATGCCAATTCCTTCCATGTAGCACATTTGGACGAAAGGATTCAAAGTGTCAACTCTTGGCAATATGAAGCAAGTTGCTCATTGGTCAGATAGGATTTGAAATAAAATTGAGCTGACCCCTGCCCCGACCCCATTCTTGATTTTGTGTGTGTGTGTGTTGTTTCTTGCTTTGATTTTTGTGGTAGCAAAGAGAAAACTGGCATGATGTGGTTTGTAGCAATAAACTGTTTCTTCCCCCTTCATAGCCATTAAGAGGGAAGCCTGAGGCCTTGTGTACAAGGAAGGAAGATTAATGTCCTTTTGGGGAGTCCTGAGTTCAAGCCCCAGGACCGACCCAAAAAATAAGCCTGGAGAGGAGGAAACAGCTTTTTGTCTTTTTTTTTTTTTTGCCAGTCCTGGACTTGAGCTCAGGGCCTGAGCACTGTCCTTGGACTTTCTCAAGGCTAGAGCTCTACCACTTGAACCTCAGCACCACTTCCGGCTTTTTTCTATGTATGTGGTACCAAGGAATCAAACCCGGGTCTTCATGCATGCTAGGCAAGCACTTTAACCACTAGGCCAAACTCCCGGCCCCCTTGTCTTTCTTTCTTCACTGCTGTTAATGTAACAGAGATGTGGGGTTCTGTTTGTCTTTGGAGTGTCATTGAAGTGGAACTGTTGTTCATGAGGGTTCAGAAATGTCTTAATAAAAAGCATGCTCTATGTTCTACTGGTTCCAGGAAGGGAATTCTAGAACGTGTGACTGTTTGGCAGTCTACCTGGGACCTGTTCATCCACCACCTCCTCTTGTTTCTCAGGAAGGTGCGAATTGTGACTAGAAAATTAACTTATTAAAGAATGTGACCCTCAAAGGCAGTCTGGGGGGGTTATTTTTTCGGATCCCCCCTCTCTGTGCATCGTAACCTCATTTAGTTGATGGTGGTTGGTATGTCCAAAAATGCCTAAGAATCTTTTTCTTCTTTTGTGCTGGTACTAGGGTTTGAACTCAGTGCCTTGGATGTTGTCTCTTAGCTTTTAAGCTCAAGTCAGGTGCTCTACCACTTGAACTCTAGCTCTGCTTCCTTTGGTTGTTATGGGCCATGGGGCTTGAACTCAGGGCTTGGGCACTGTCCCTGAGCTTTGGTGCTCCAGGCTAGCTTTGTTACTTTGAACCATAGCTCTGCTTCCAATTTTCTGGTTAATTGGTGATAAAAAAGAGTCTCAGAAGGATTTGAACCATGATCCTCAGATTTCAGTGTTCTGAGTATCTAGGATTATAGGCATGAGCCACTTGTGCCTGACCTTTTTTCTTGAAGGTCAAAATAAAAATTAAAAAACAGGGTGTTTCTGGAGAGATACTACAAGTGGTAGAGGCACTGCCTAGCAGGCTGTAGACACTTCAGTTCTAATCTCAATACTGGAAAACAAACCCAAAATAACAAAAATCAGGCTCTTTATTTTCCCCCTCTCTGGAGCTCCTCAAAGGACAAAAATCACCCAGGTGTACGTTCCAAGGTTCATTTTAATCAGTATAAGAAAAATTCACTGGGTCAGGAGTAGAGTGCTTGCCTAGCATGCACAAAGACCCAGGTTTGATTCCTCAGTACCACATACACAGAAAAAGCTGGAAATGGTGCTGTGGCTCAAGTGGTAGAATTCTAGACTTGAGAAAGCCCCAGGACAGTGCTCAGGTCCTGAGTTCAAGCCCCAGGACTGGCAAAAGAAAAAAAAATAATTTGCTAGCAAATTGAAGCAATCCTGGGCTGAGAGTCCAGCTCTGAGGTGCTCACGACCACGCCTGCATTCCTAGCTACTCAGGAGGCTGGGATTGGTGGTGATTTGAAACCAACCTGGGTAAGAAAGTTCCATTAATCACCAAAAGCTGGCAGTGGAGCTGCTGCTCAAGTGGTAGAGTGCCAGCCTTGAACAAAAGTTCAGAGGTAGTGTCCAGGCCCTGGGTTCAAGCTGCAGGACTGTCCAAAAGTAAATGGGCTTTCAGTTGAGGTTTTTTTTGCCAGTCCTGGGGCTTGAACTCAGGGCCTGAGGACTGTCCTTGGGCTTTCTCAAGGCTAGAGCTCTACCTCTTGACTACCACTTCTGACTTTTTCTATGTATGTGGTACCATGGAATTGAACCCAGGACTTTGTACATGCTAGGCAAGCACTCTACCACTAGGCCAAACTCAGGGCAACCTCCAGGTGATTTTTGTATTTTCTTTTGCTTATTCTTTTTTCTCTTTCTTTCTTTCTTTCTTTCTTTCTTTCTTTCTTTCTTTCTTTCTATACTGGGATTGTGTTCTGAACTCACAACTCACAGCTTTGCACTCTCTAGAAGTATTGCTCTACCATTTGGCCCCACTTCCAGTCTGATTATGGTGTTTCTGAAGATTCTCATTCTGTAGCTCAATTCTCCCAGCAAAAGCAAAATTCATTGGAGTTACTGATGTGACTCAATCTCATCTTTTTTCCATGAGTTAAAATCTTGATTTTCACTTGACAGTTATAATAACCTTCTCCTGGCACCAGAGAATTTTAGCTTACATTCTATTGTTTCTTCCCAGTCAGTCATGGGGCTTGAACTCAGAGTCTGGGCACTGCCCTTGAGCTTTTTTGCTCAAAACAAGTATACTTTTGGGCCATAATGCCACTTCTGGTTTTCTGGTGGTTAAGCACTCTACCACTCCAAGCCACAGCTCCATTTCCAGTTTTCTGGTGGTTCACTGGAGGTAAGAGTCTCATGGCCTTTCCTACTTGGGCTGGCTTTGAACTATGATCCTCAGATCTCAGCCCCCTGAGGAGCTAAGATTATAGGCCTGAGCCACTAGTGCCCAGTTCAGCTTCCATTCTTTTTTAAGGCCACTGGCATCTGGCTGAGGGCAGGTTGTTTTTTTAAGGTATCTTTTATTACTATTTTTGGCTTAGGATAATGTCCCAGTCAGAGTTGCTTCTCTCTACTCTGGCTCTGTAGGAAGAACAAATCTAGTTCATAAGGTGAATTATAATTATTCTCTAAGTAGTTAAGCTGGACATGCAGACCACTTTTCAACGCATGTTGTTTTTATGTTCTGGCTATTTTTGAGGCTTCATTTTAAATACATATGCATTTTTGCATGATATACTTTGAAATTCACAGAGGTAATTTTTGTGAAATTCATAGAATAATTTTTGTGCAGGAAGACAAAACAAAAACAAAACACCCCAAGCTTATATCTTGTGAAAGCAACCATTTCAATATCAGAGGCTAATTTCAGAGGCTCCTCTTTTGTTTAGGAAAGGGCTGTTAAAGAGTGCGTTGTTTAACAACAGATCTTCAGCACAAAGGAATTTCATCCTGCAAACATATACCTCTGGGTGTTTTTGAAGAATTGCTTAGGATTTTCAGTCTTGGAGCAATGACAAGTTCAGACTCTTCTCCCTAATTACAGCAACAACAAAATCTAACCTCCCTTCCTAAGATTAGAGACCTGACTGCTTGCATCTTTCCAGTTAGCAAATATAAACAAGAGTATGTAGAGAGAATGTAGCCGTTCTGTGGATCTTTTTTTTTTCTTTTTGAATGACAAAGTAACAATCCTGGTGGTTTTGACAAATGGCAATGTTGTTTCCTTGTAACAAATGATACTTAAAAATCATTTGGTGTGAAATTGCAGGTTAATCCCACAGAGCCTGGGAGGTGACCCCCCCTTCTGCCCCTTGGTGCATACAGATGGTAAATGTTGGGTTTACAATAGGAATGATGGCTAACTACAGGCCTGGGTGTAACGGCCAGGAAAAAAAAAAAAGCCCTCCAAGGCCCCAGACCCCAGTGGGATCCTAGCGCCTGCTTATTCCCTGAATACGCTGTCTGGGGGCTGTCTGCCCTCTTATGTAAGGTCTGTATACTTCTGCAGCCCATCCCTGTGTTTGAGATTACCCACGCACATACCCAGAGCAGGCAGACTTTAAAACACTTCGGATTCCAGTGGGATTGGTTTAAAAGCTACTTCACCAAGAGCAGGCAACGAAAAATTGGCAGATGTGCCCAGCTGAGAGCTTGGGATGAAAACCTATGGCATGAGCCTTCAAGAGCAATCTGAGCTGGATACGTGTGGCTCACACCTGTGTATAATCTTAGCTACACAGGAGGCTGAGATCTGAGGATCACAGTTCAAATCCTGGCTGGGGCAGGAAAGTCCTTGAGACTCTTACCTCTAGTTAAGCACCAAAGAGCTGTGGAGGTGGAGCTGTGGTGCAAGTGGTAGAGTGCTAGCTTTGAATAAAACAGCTCAGGGATAACACCTGGGTCCTGGAAACTCTCCCTTTCTCTCTCTCATACTCTACCTGGACCTGACATGGAAAAGCCTCTTAAAGGACAATGGGCCTATATTGACTGTCTTCTGGCTTAGCCCCAACTGGAAACTCTCCCTCGTTGTGCCTGACCCCCTCTTGGCAGCAGTGTCCAGCCTGTACATGCCAGACCCACTGCAAACTGAGAGCCTTGCAAATATGCCTGCTACCCTTGGGCCACGCATACTGGCCCCTCTCAGCCCATATTTTATTTAAAATGTTTGAAATTAAGGGGCTTGCTGGGCTAGGGGTATAGCTCAGTGGTATCTCTAACACTAGAAACAAACACAGGAAAAAAAAAAGAAAAAATGAACTAAGGATAGCCCTTATACGGTCATTTGAGCCCATGACTGGCTTTGTCTATGCACCTCTTTCACCCTATCTGCTAGTCTCTGCTTTGTCTTCATATGCAGCAAGGAGAAATAGTCTTGTTTTGAGGAGACTACACTGATTCTGAGAAAAATAGAAGAAACTGAAGATGATAAAACTCCTTATGCTTCTTTTGGCTTTTTTTTCCTGGTGGGTTGTGGGGCTTGAACTCTGGGCCTAGGTGCTGTCCCTAAGCTCAAGGATAGCACTCTGCCTCTTGAGCCACTGCTCCACTTCTGGTTTTCTGGTGGTTAATTGGAGATAAGGGTCTCACGGACTTTGGTGCCTGGGTTGGTTTTCAAGATCTCAGCCTCCTGCGTAGCTAGGAAGACAGGTATGAGCCACTAGCACCCAGCCTGGGACACTCTTTATGTCTAATTAACCACCAGAAAGCCAGATGTGGAGCTGAGGCTCCAGTAGTAGAGTAAAGAAGAAAAGTACAAAACTCAGGCCCTGAATTCAAGACCCAGTATTGGCCTATAAATAAATATTTTATTATATGTATATGCACATATACATACATATTTGAGGATTGTAAGGCTTGAACTCAGGGTGTGGACACTGTCTCTGAGCTCTTCCATGCAAGGCTAGTGCTTTACCACTTTGAGCCACAGCTCCACTTGTGGTTTTTGAGTGATTAATTGGAGATCAGAGTCTCCTGGGGATTTTTCTGCCCAGGATGGCTTCAAACTGCAATCCTCATATCTCAGTCTTTTGGAGTATCTAGGAAGACTACAGATATGGAACGCCAGTGCCCAGCTAATATAATTTATTAATGGGTATGCATAGTTCAGAGGTCAAGAAAACACACTATGATCAATAGGGTTTTTTTTTTTGTAAAGTTTTATTGGCACACGGGCATATGTTCGTATTGTCTTATTTCCTGCTGCTTCCCAGAGAAGCAAAGTTGTACAGTGGTAACCATAGCAACTGTGTCTGTGATGGCCTGCAGAGCCTCCAGTAGTTGCTGTGTAGCTTGTCCCAAGCAAGTTTGCTAATCTGTGCCTTCTCTTCCCTCACTGGGACTCAGAGAAAATGGATCCTTGGGCAGATAGAGGTTGCATTGCAGATGGGAGCAGTGGGGGTGAGTTTTGCATTGCTAGGGTAGAGAGCCATTCCTCCTGTTGGAAGAAAGCTGGACTGCAGATGGTGACCCAGCTGCTAAATGGGGAGCCGTCTTTGGTTCCTGGCTCTGCTGCCAAATAAAGACCTTTTCCCTTGCATTCATTCAACTTAAGAATAATTAAGTACCTGCCAGTACACCTCCCCCGCCTTCCACACAGCCCAACTGCATACACCGTGTGCCAACAATATGCCAGCCGTTGTGACCGGGCCTCTTGGATGGAGCCATGTATGCCTGTGAGTGAAAGTTGGCCTTGCTTTCTAGAATTCCACCACATGACCAAGGCTGAGCGCCAGAGACCCAGAACTGGAAGGACAGCTAGGGGCTCTGCCCTGCTGCCATCGAAGAGAGGCAGAGAAGACCACAGGACTCTCGGGGTAGAAAGTAAATGTTTGGGGCATATTGGTGGAACCTGAATCCAACTGAGACACCAGTGAGCTGTTTCTTTTCCTCTGTCCATCATGAGGCTTGAACTCAGGGCCTGGGCACTATCCCTGAGCTATTTCTTTTTTTTTTTCCTTGTGGCAGATTTTAATCATGCTTTTTTTTTTTTTTAGAACAACAATCATTCATTCTATGGCTTATGTTTACATCATATTTTAAATGACAAGTTTAACAAACAGCGTTCAAGGAGGGAATCTCTAATTACAATCTCTGGGACTTAGTATTTAGAACTTAATCAAAATTAGGCTAAGGGTTTGTATGTCCTAGAAACATATCAATTTATGAAATAGAACATTATGTCTATAGTCATAGGTTTTTATGTCTATATAGTCATGTTTGTGTTTCCATTACCATATCCGTAGCTTTGGTATGCAATTATTGAGTCCTCGCTCTTGTACACTTTGGATTTAATAACCGCATATTAAGGATACCATGCGCCTTTTGTTCCTTAGGTCTTGACTTGTCTCACTCAGCATGATTCACTCTAGATTCATCCACGTCCCTGCGAATGCCATTATTTTATCTTGTCTGTTGGCTCCTCTGAGCTATTTCATTCAAAGCCTTGCCACTTGGGGCACAGTGCCACTTCTGGTTTTCTGGTGGTTCATTGGAGATAGAAGTCTTCAGACTTGCCTGCTTAGTCTGGCTTTGAACTGTCATCCTAACTACTCAGGAGGCTGAGATCTGAGGATCCCAGGGTGAGCCAGCAGTGCTGGTCTGATGAAGACACTCCAGAAGTGTTCAGAGTGACTGGCATTCGGTTGACAAAGTCCATCTGAGTGGGGTACACGTGGCTCTTGAATGACAGGGCACATCTTTGGGGGTTACTCCAGTGTGTTGAGGGTATAGGGGCTTCCCCTTAATAAGAGGTCTCAGAAGAGTGTCGTAAGCTGGAAAGACACATAGTTTGTGGCCTGCCCTATCCCTGTGACCCTACCAAGACCCCTGTCCCAATTTGTCTGTCAGAGAAAAATGAATCTACGTTGGGAGCCATCAGCGCTCATTCTCTCTAATTGCATCTGGCGGCTGGAGACAGGCCTCATTATTTTTAATTGGGGTCCCTGGTTGGAGAAGGAAACACCACCCACTTTTATGCAGATCATGTCTGCACATTCGTTCCCAAGTTCAAAGTGAGATTGCATTGTGGGATCTCCAAGAACTATTTTCTCCCCTTTTCTTCACCACACCCCTCCCCACCTCCCTCACCTCCCCCACCCCCACTCATCCATCATTTAGAATCGCTGTTCTTGAACTGTCAGACTGAGCAGAATCATTGAATTCTGACTACCCCTGTCTGGGGGGGGGGGGTTCTGAGCATCTGGATACTGGTCTTGTAAGTTTCCTTTGAAAATCCACGGAGAATACAGTGCTGGGAAATTGCTCACTTAAAGTGTAATTAAAGTGGGCTATGGATGCAGCAGATGGATAAACTTCCTCTTTTCTTTTTCTTTTTTTTGCCAGTCCTGGGGCTTGAACTCAGGGCCTGGGTGCTGTCCCTGAGCTGCTTTTTATTCAAGCCTAGCACTGCATCACTTGAGCGACAACACCACTTCCAGCCTTTTCTATTTATGAGGTCTGAAGCCAGGACATGAGCGACCCATATCTGACTGTCTTATGGTACTCTCTAACACCCACAGTTCACATTCTTTCCTGTGTAAAGGTTTGAGCGAAGCCAGTAAATCTTGATCACTGAGAGCCCTTTGCTCATCTTTGCTTTTGGCCAAGTGTGTTAATTACTTGTGATCTTGCCTCCTCCTGTGGTGCTGTTTAGAAGAGGTCTCTGGATCTCTTGCCTCCATATAGTAGTTCCTTGTTTAATGGAAGAAGCCAGAGTTTATACTGGCCTCCATATGCTGAGAAGTTAATCTAATAAAACGTTCTTGTGAGGGAGAGAATGCCATTTGTTCCTGTTTCACAGATTAAAAAGAACTAAGGCTTTACAATGTCTGGACCACTTCTCAAAGCAGACAGACCTCACTCCAGCTTATTAGATTCCAGAATTCTTGGACTTCTTACCTCCAGTAAACTCTGGAGATTTTACTTCTTGAAACAAAATTGGATGAAACATTGAAATTTACAGCCTAATGCTTATTTCTTTTTTTTTGCCAGTCCTGGGCTTGAGCTCAGGGCCTGAGCACTGTCCTTGGACTTTCTCAAGGTTAGAGCTCTACCACTTGAGCCTCAGCAACACTTCCGGCTTTTTTTTTCTATGTATGTGGTACTGAGGAATCGAACCCGGGTCTTCATGCATGCTAGGCAAGCACTTTAACCACTAGGCCAAACTCCCGGCCCCCCTAATGCTTATTTCTAAGAAGTCTTCAAACATCTTGTGTAGGCTGGTTTCTTTCTAGCACTTTGTTTCCCCACCTAATTTCTTAGGTGCAAATATGCACTTCCATTAATACAGCCACACTTGCACTTGAAGCCATTGTGATTACGTAAAAGAATTGGAGAAGTCGAAGGTTCAGTGGCCTCCGTGAATGACACAGATCCTTAGCCTATGCCTTTTCAAAGACAAAGGCGACTTAGCCGGCACCAGTGCCTCACGCCTGTAACCCTAACTATTCAGGACTCTGAGATGTAAGAATCATGGCTTTCCATCAGTCTGGGCAGACAAATGCTCAAGAGTCTTCATCTCCAATGGGCAGCAAAGAAGCTAGAAGTAGAGGCCTGGTTCAAGTGGTAGATCATAAACCCTCCAATAAAAAGCCACCAGGCGAGAGTGCAGGACCCTGAATTCCACCCCTTAGTACTAGAAAAGCAATACAGAAAAATACGTTTCATCACACTTGCCCTTCTTTAATAAAGAACTCTTGTCTGGACCAGAGGGCCCAGATATGGGCACCGGAGAAGCTTTCCGAAAGTCTCCTTGCCCAACCTATCCTTGGCTAGCGATGTCAGATGCTGAAAGGGCAGAGTGGTCAGCTCCCGTGGACTCTTCCTGAGTAGCCAGGCTGAGACCACTGTTGTAGGAGTTTATCAGAGGGGGAAGGTGGAGGGATTTTGTAGGTTGGGATTTTTGTCACAATCTAGTGTGAGCCCTGGGTCAATAGTGCACACGTGTCTCAGGGCACAGCAGCCATGGCCACACCTCCAGTGCCGGGAACACACACCTGTTGCTGCAGCTTGAGCTGGGTACAATGCGGTGAGTGAAGGGAAGGGGTATCTTTGAAAGAAAAATAAGCTAGGTACTCGTGGCTCAAACCTGTAATCCTCTACTCAGGAGGCTGAGATCTCAGGAGTGTGATTCAAAGCCAGAGGGGGTAGGAAAAGTTCGGGAAAGTCTTCAGTTAACTACCCTGAAAGTCAGAGGTGGAGCTATGGTTCAAGTGAGAGAGCACTAACCTTGATGAAAAAAAAAAGTGAAGGCACAGCACCCAGGGCCTAAGTTCAAGCCCCAGTACAGGTGTGTGCACGTGCGCGCGCACACACACACACACACACACACACACACTAATAATAATACAACTTGATAAGTGCAAAGTACAGATCCAGGCTGGAGGGACTGAATGTAAGCTGCCCCCGGAGTCTCTGCTGTTGCGGTATACAGGAAGAAGGGATGCAGGCACTATTTTTCCATCTGGAAACCAATCACAAAACGAAAGCCAATCAGCCTGGGAAAGGCCCGAGTCTCTAGACATGGGAGCTTCAAGTTGGCCATCAGTTCCCTGAAGTTGAAGGGCCATTTCCAGGAAGTGGTTCCATTCAGTGGTCCACCCACCTGTTTCCAGGTGAGACGTGGAGAACTGCAGTCTCTAGCCTGTGGCATGGTGGCATGGTGGCATCTTTATTTCAATTGTCAGCTCCTGGGAGATACTAATCAAAGACTAGCAGTGGCTGTAACCTTATCTCAGGCAGGAAGGGGGGAATGCTCAGGTTTCCTCCAGCTCTTATTGCTCTAAAGGGCTGTGTGGCTACAGCAGAGCGGCCAGGGAAGGACTGGGCCCTGCCTCTTCCCATGCATTATTAACTCCACACCACCCGGGAACCAGCTTCCCCTCAGAAGCTGGAGGCCGTGCGTTCTGTGTGAGTCTTCGGAAAATCAGCCAGGGGGAATAGTTAACAGCCTGCTCCCTCCTACGCCATGGGATCCAAGGTACCGTGACTTGAAGGCAGCTCATGGGTGACCCCTCTTCTGTCAGGCCTAAGTGACATTGGCACCTGGCCTTCAGGAGGCCTGGAGAAGTAGCTGGATTCACACAGCTAAGACTCTGCACTTGTTGGGTAGAAAGGTTTTCTTCAAGGTCAAGTAGCTGGCTGGCTCTTATTTGTGGGAGTTGGGAGGGAGAGTATGTTCATTTAGGAGCAACGCTTACAATGTAATCCTGGGGACCCAGGTAGCTGAGGCAGGAGGATGGGGAGTTCAAGACCAGCCTGCTAGCAAGAGCCTGTCTCAAACAAGCAAACAAAACCTAACTATTGTTGTTTCATTGGTTTGGTTTTTGGTGCCAGTTCTGGGACTTGAACTCAGAGCCTGGGTGTTGTCATTGAGCTTTAATTTTCTTTTTTTTTTTTTTTTTGCCCCAGGCTAGTGCTCTACCACTTGAACCATAACCCTACTTCTAGATTTTGTGGTACTTAATTGGGGATAAGAGTCTCATAGAGTTTTCTTCCCCAGCTGGCTTTGAACCGTGATTTTTCAGCTCTCAGCCTTCTGTGTAGCAAGGATTGCAGGCATGAGCCACTGGTGCCTGGCAACAAAAGCCAACTTTGATTTAGAGGGTTGCTGGTTCTTTTAACTTAGCTATTCAGTATAGGTGGTGTGTGTGTGTGTGTGTGTGTGTGTGTGTGTGTGTGTGTGTGAGTGAGAGAGAGAGAGACAGAGACAGAGAGAGAGACAGAGAGACAGAGAGAGACAGACAGAGAGACAGAGAGACAGAGAGAGGGAGAGGATGATAGAATAATGGTTTGTATTAACTCTACCTGTGATTACTGAAGTGTGGAAATGAGGTTAGAATGTCCAGGCAGCTAAACTGCTATTTAATTTTTAATACAGCACAAGTCCAGTGGTTACTGTGCCTAGACAGCATAGGGAGACAGCACAGGGAGAGCCTTTATAATAGCGGCCTAATGTTGAATCAAACCATAAGTAGTAATTGTGCTTACAAAAAAGCAATATTCATCTTTCCCGCCTATCTTCCCTCCTTCTTCCCTCCCTCCTTTCTTCTCTCCCTCCCTCCTTTCTTCTCTCCCTCCCTCTTCTCCCTCCTTCCTTTCACTCTCTCTCTCTCTCTCCCCTTCTCTCCCTCTCTTCCTCTCTCTCCCTCTCTCCCCTCTCTCCTTTTCTTTCTTTCTTTCTTTCTTTCTTTCTTTCTTTCTTTCTTTCTTTCTTTCTTTCTTTCTCCATTCTGAGACTTGAACTTGGAGCTTGGGTATTGTCCCTAAGCTCTTTTTTTTTCCCCTCAAAGCTAGCACTCTACCATTTGAACTATAGGGCTACATCCAGTTTTCTGGTGATTCATTAGAGATGAGTCTCATGGGGATTTTCTTGCCTGGGCTGGCTTTGAACTGCAGTCCTCAGATCTCAGCCTCCTGAGTAGTTAGGATGCCAGGTGTGAGCCACTGGCACCTGAATGAACATTTCTTTGTTATCCCAGATGTATTGTTCTGTTTTTAAGTGTAATAACCCCATCCTATCTGGGTAATGGAAAGAGCTGGCAAGGTTTAGGGCAGATAGAAGGTAGAACTTTAATGCCAACCCCATTGCTTTTCTAAAGTAGTTAATTCTAGGAATGCTTCCAAGAACAACTTTGTTTTCTTTTTCATTTTTTCATTTTTTTTGTTGTTGTTTTGTCAGTCATGGGGCTTGAACTCTGTGCCAGGGCGCTGTCCCTGAGCTCTTCAGCTCAAGGCTAGCACTCTACCCCTGGAGCCACAGCTCCACTTCTGGTTTTCTGGTGGTTAATTAGAAATTAAGAGTCTCACAGACTTAAGTGCCTGGGCTGGCTTTGAACCATGATCCTCAGATCTCAGCCTCCTGAGTAGCTAGGATGACAGGCGTGAGCCACTTGGCTTGTTCCTTTTTCTTAAGTCAAGTGTTATCTCCTTAGAGTACATTATCTGTCAGCAGATTCTCCAGACAGCCAGTGGGGTTTCAGAAGCATTTCTATAGGCCATCAGAGTAATAAAATAGCCCTCCAGAGCCCCATCGTGCCCTGTCAGGAAACCCTAGCAAATGCTACCCTGGATCCTGTCAATCCATTGTCCACTCTGTTTCACCTGGTGCTGCTGCCCCTGCCACCAGGAGCTCAAAATGGCACTGGCCTTGATCGAACCGAATTTGAACACCTAGGATAAGGTCATGGGACTGGTTTAACTTACCAGGGCTACATTACATCTGAGCTCCAGAAAGCCGGACGCAGCAGAAGGCATCTGGTTGATTGGTATAGAGGGGTGGTTATCCAGCTGAAGTGTTGCAGAAGAAAAGCAATGAGGTCATGGGCATGGGTGTTGTTTCCTACTGTCACAACTATGCGGCGTTCATAGCAAGGTAAGCGTGGAGATTTCTCTCTTGTGTGGTTAGACTTAAAAAATAATAATAAAAGGAAGAATCTCCCTTATGAAATAATTTCCAGGTTCTCTACCTAGAAGTTGAAGTAAAATTGGCCTTTTTAAGATATAGATGACCAGCCAGGCTCAGTGACTCACACCTGTAATCCTAGCTACTTAGGAGGCTCAGATCTGAGGATCGAGGTTCAAAGCCAGCCTGAGCACTAAAGGCCGTGAGATGCTTATTTCCAATTAACCACCAGAAAACAGGAAGGAGCACTGTGGCTCAAGGGGTAGCATGGTGTCCCTGAGCTCTTCAGCTCAAAGTTAACACCCAGGCCCTGGGGTAGGGCAGTAGCTTTGAGCTGAAGAGCTCAGGGACAGCGACCGACCAGGCCCCAGAGTTCAAGCCCCATCACCACCCCCTTCCCCTCCAAAAAAAAAGTAGATGGCTAGTCCTAGGGCCTGGGCACTATCCTTGGGCTTTCTCACGGCTAGCACTGTACCACTTGAACCATAGCACCACTTCCTGCTTTTTTTGTGTACGTGGAACCAAGGAATTGAACACAGGGCTCCGTGCATGCTAGGTAAGCACTCACCACTAAGCCACATTCCCAGCTCTGTCCCAGCAGTTTTGCTCAGGGCTAGCACTCTACTATTTGAGCCACAGCTCTATTCCACTTAAAGACTGTTTTTTGTGTTGTTGTTGTTGATAGTTTTTGGGGGGAGATGAGTTTCATGGGCTTTCCTTCCCCAACAGTCTTCAAACCAAGTTTCTCAATATCTCATCCTTCTGAGTAGCTAGGATTATAGGCGTGAGTCACCAGTGCCTGGCTGATGAGCTGTTTTTAATGAATCAGTGGAATATTACTTAAATCCATGGAGAAAAGAAACACTAGAACAAAACTTAACTGTGATCCCTATTTCATGTGACATTTCTTCACCAGAGGTGGGGGCTGAACTGGCAGAGCTCTTGTCTAGCGCACATGAGGTCCTGAGCTCAAGGTTATCCAAATAAAACTCCCAAAAGGAAATTATTAAGGTAGCCCTCAAAGTGAATAAAACCATTCTTGAGGTTAGGTATCGTGGCATACATCTCTAATCTCAGCTACTCAGGAGGTTAGAAGAAGGAGAATCACAATCTGAGCCCGGCCTACACAAAGATGGAGGAATCCTATCTGGAAAAGAAACTAAAAGCATGACAAGGTAGAATGATCTTTACTCTGCTTTGTACATGCATGCCATTGTAGGATTACAATTAGCACTCTACTGACTCTTCCTTCTCTACTTAAACTTGCAAATTTTCACTGCATCTCTGAACCGGGTCTTCCTTTAGCAAGGGGCACACAGTATAAAGACTGCATGAATTAACCTCAGGTCTCACTACAATGCAGAGTTTAGTGGAGGGGCAGGGAGTGAGATGGTACATTTCTACCCAGCATCCAACAAGAAGCTGGAATTACCAGTCCATGGACCGTCTCTGAAAGAGTAAAGTTATAAGTATGGTCCTGGGATACTTTCCTTGGAACAAATGAGTGTGCATGTAAAAATTTGCAGATTCTCGAGTGTACCGTCAACATTCCTTTTTCTAAAATTCACCAGGTAATTCCACTACAGGATAAAAATGGTTGAGCATTCCTAATCTGAAAAATCCAAGGAGAATATTCTACATCTGGACAGGTGTGCTGGCGTATGCCTGTCATCCTAGCTATCTGGTGAAGGCTGGGGTGGAGAGCAGCCAGCTGGAGCCTAAGGCTTGCAAAGACCAATAAAAAAGCTAGGTGCTGTGACACCCTTACTGTTGTCCCAGCTACATGAGAAGTGTAAGTAAGATCCTGTCTAGGTTGGGCTTACAAGGAAAGACTCTATTGGAAAAAAATAATAAAATCATGAAAGGGTTGGTATCTAGCTCAAGTGATACAGCATTTGTTCAGCAAGTTCAAGGCCCTCCTCTGGTACTACTAACAAAACAAAGGAGTCACATTTGACTTCATGCTGACAGATGACAAAGTGCAGGCACACTAAAAAATACTGCACCAAATTACCTCCTAGCCTGTGTACAGGGCATAAAACATTTTCTATTTAGACCTAGCTCCCTTCCCTAAGATAGCTTATCATATACATGCAAATATGCCAACATCTGGAAAATATCTCAAACCTGAAGGCCATTTGACATAAGGGACAGTGAATCTGAGCAGCCTGTGTTTGAGTGACTTCTTATTTTGTAATAGCAGGATTTGCTCTAGTCACATGTGGCTAGAAGAGATGTCTGCTATAAAGTCCCCAGGACCTCCTTTCCCCTCTCCCCTCCGCAACCTCCTGTATTTTTCCTATCATTCCCTATCTGCCGTTGGCTTGGGCCTGAATTCTGGCAGTGAGATATGGCCATTCTGATGGGACAATCTAACCACCACTTGGGCCAATTAAGACTCCATGAGCTGCTCTTGTTTTTGTTAGGTTGGGTTTTTTTTTCTTTCTTTTTTGCTAAGCAGACTCTTTAATCCCAAAGGTAATTTACAAGCATGTTCTGTTTGCTGATCCTCATAATTATCCTCATTCAGCAGTGATTAAGTTGCTACAGCTGCGTAATAAAAACACCAACAGTCCTCTGGTCGTTAGATGAAAAGATAATCCTTCATGGAAACTTGTGGGTCCAGGGACCCAAGCAAATGAGTTGATCTTCGTCAGTCTCCCAGCTAGGGCGCCTTAGAACTCAAATGGCAACAGGTGCTGGGGTTGGGCAGGCCCCCTTCGTTGAAGAATTGGGGACAGCACCTTCTGGAGGGGCTTCCTTGACAGCTGGATGGGTCTGCCTGCTCTTGGAGTGAACGTTTCGTTAGGCTTTATGTCTGGAAATTGCAGCTGGGGCTCTGCAGAGCTTTCATTTAAGTTTGGCTTTGGCTTTGGCTTGCCTGGCAGGGGACATCCCAGCTGGAACTGGAAATGAGGCTGTGTTGTCAGCAGCTGGGAAAGTGGAGCCTTCAAGAATAAAGATCCCTTACCCTGCTTTTAAAAAACATGTTTTTAAATGAGATATAGCCAAGGCCATCCTGGAATTTAGGATCCACCTGCCTCAAATTCTTGAGCACTGAGATTACAGACATGCACTACCATTCCTGGATAAGTGGAAGTATTACAGCCCCCAAGCCTATATCTGCACAGGATTATATTTGAAATGTCACCTTCCCTTGTCATGGGAAGCTTTAAAGTGTCATGGAGGACACAGAAGGTTGGTGATATGAGGCCAGCTCAGGAAGAAAGCTAGTGAAACTTCAATAACAACAATAAAAACTAGCCAAGTGTCTGTGGCTCACACCTATAATTCTAACTACTCAGGAGGCTGAGATCTGAGGATTGCAGTTCAAAGCCAGCCTGGGCAGAAAAGTCCAGGAGACTCTCAGCTCCAATTAACCACCAGAAAACCAGAAGTGGCACTGGGGCTGAAGTTGGTAGAGTGCTAGCTTTAAACACACAAGCTTAGGCACAGTGCCCAGGCCCTGAGGTCAAGCCCTAGGACACACACACACACACACAGAAATAGCTTTGAGGGCTTTGAGTGTGAGTTTTTAGTAAGAAAAAATAGACCCTAAAAAACGTGACACGCAGGTCTTTAGGACTCGCTATATGGTCCCTTGCTGTGGTTGTCGTTTCTAACTGCTTTGGGGTTTGGTTTTGTGTGTTTGCAATGTCTGGACCCAAGAGATGGCGGCTTCCACAGGAGGCTGGGAGCTGGTCCCTCCGGCTAAGTAACCTACACCGTGGATGGGAGCTCTGGGCTAACCCAGACGGGGCACTCGTAGCCCTGAGCGGAACCTGACGGGCAATTGTACTATAAAAGCTGACATGTTGAATGAAGCCCTTTTCAGGACATTCTTCACCTGTCTCTTTGTGTTAAAGGGGGACCAGGCGGACGGTGGAGGAGGAGGGAGAGGACCAGGGCGAGCGGGAGGGAGGTGGCAAGGAGAATCAACCATGAGGCAGTTTCATGGGCCCGGGCTGGTGGAGACAGTCCTCTAGGAACAAATCTCTTTTGTTCCTGGTCATCTTGAAATGACCAGGAGGCTTTTGACGGTTAACCGCACAATTTAGCCGGCCTGTTGTGTGCTCGGGGCCACCTCCTCGGAGTTTCTCAGATTAGAAAAGGAGGCTTCAGCTCCCTTTCTAAATGGCCCATCTCTTCTTCTTTGTGAGCGGAATGCCTAGTGTGAAATCCACAGTGACGTTAAATGTTTTCTAATGAATAATTACTGAAAGGAAATGGAGGGCTGGATGTGTAATGGATTGTAGCGCATTAAAATGTTTTATTTTCCCCACAAAAATGTTGCCCTTCACGG